>NC_056732.1:1338174355-1338356855 GCF_019279795.1 Protopterus annectens
TTTGGTTAAAAAAGAAAAATATTTTAAAAGATTCCTAGGATCTACTTAGGAATATACATAACAGTTTGTTCAACAAAGATTTAACATTCATTACAATTGATGTCACTGACCTCTTCACATGCATTCCCCACTCTGAAGGAATGCAGATGTTAAAAGAAATTGTATTTGAGGAAACAGAAATGTCACAGGCAGATAGGTTGGTGTGCCTTAACCTGATGGAATTAGTTTTAAAATACAATTTCATTTATTTCAAAGGAGAATTGTACCAACAAGTTAGAGGGGTGGGAATGGGAGCTGCAAGCGCACCCACCTACGCTAATTTAATTTTAGCTAAATGGGAAGAAAAATATGTTCTGGACTCCATGTATAATGATTGATGGAGCCTCTACAAAAGGTTCCTGGATGACATCTGCATTTTTTGGGTGGACAATAAGAATAGAATTCAGGAATTTGTTGATTTTTATACATACCACCACCCCATTTCTCAAATTCACCTTCAACGTTTCTGACGAAAAACTACAATACTTAGATATAGAAATATATAAAGAAAGTAACAGGTTTAATTCAAAGGTGCATAGAAAAAACACCTTTACTAACTCATATTTGCACTATAACAGTGCTCATCCTTCTCATTACAAGAGAAATATAGTAAAAGGGCAGTATGTAAGGGCAAGTCGTATGACCTCTGACACCAAGAACTTTGTGAATGAGTGCAATTTTCTCAAGGGATTGTTTTCAGCAAGGGGCTATCCAAAAGAGTTCACTGAAGAAATTACAAAACAAGTACAGGAAGGTAGAAATGACAAATATAAACCTATCCTTGGTCAGCCCTTAGTTGAGAACTATAGTACTGACTTCTCACAGCAGAACCAATTTAGTAAAGCAATGGTCCTAGAATACAATGCTAGCAGTGGATTAGTAAGGAGCATTATCAGTGATGAGTGGGAGAAATTCAAAAATTTCACTGATTTGGAACGAATAACCAAAACAGAGCTGAAATGTGTATATAAAAACTCACAAAGTGTGAAAAATGCCTTAGGAAATGACAAAAAAGAGGCAAATGGAAGGAAGAAAGTTGGTACCTACAAATGTGGGCGATGTTCACAATGTAGGTTTATAACGAATAAGGAAGAAGTCATTTTAAACAGTAGAAATGTGGTTTTAAGTAGTAAAGGATATTTTAACTGTGACTCAAATGGCCTTATTTATTTAGCTCTGTGTGAGGTATGTCATTCTTTTTACATGGGCAAAACTGAAAGTAAGCTAAAAAGGAGGATATACGAACATCTATATTATATGCAAAACAGGAAGGAAACAAATGCCTTTTTTAAACATTCTTTAACATGTGTCAGTGCTAATTATTCCTTCTTTGTGTTGGAAGGGGTCAAAAAAGATGTTAGAGGGGGACAATGGCAAGAGAAAATAGAATATAAAGAGCTCAGGTGGCAAATAACACTTCAAGCTACATCCCCTCCAGGTTTAAATGAGAATATCTCTCTTGTACCCCTGTTGAAGCTAAGGGCAGCTAAATTATAGGATTATATAACAAGGTACTAGCTGCTCATGTGCATTTGATGCTTTTCCTTTTCTTTCACATTTTAATGCAATTTTAACGTTAACCACTAGAGTGTGCTAAAAACATTTTACTTTTATTTTAATACAAATGTTTTTTTTTAAGTTACTTTACTGTGGTGGTGGTGCTGCAGTAGCGTTGCCACCTCACAGTTAGACGTTGCCCGTTCGATTCTCACTTAGAGCGTCTTCTGTGTGGCGACATGCGTGAATGGGCATTCCTTCGTTGAAGGTTGTGCGCCGGCAAGCCAGCACATAAAACTCTACTGCCAATAATTAGCGGGCCGAAGTTCCGCTGTGGCGACCCCTAACCAGGAAAAGCCGAACGACACAAACAAACTTAAGTTATCCAAGATATTTAAACATTTTATGGTTTTATAAATTCATGTGATGTATTTTTTAAGTTTGTAAAATGTATATCATGTTTTTTAATATTTATGAACATTTTATACAAAGTTTTATGGTTAATAGTGTTTTTTATGCATGCAAGGTTTTAACATTAATATTCATGAGGATTAATGATGTTTTAAATTGGATGTTTTTTATTGGATAATTAACCTCCTAGAGGATTATAAAAGGCATTAATTGTTCTCTGACCCACATCTGATGAATTCATTCAAACGAAAACGCTGGCTTTAATGTGTGTATTTATGTGCTTTTGTGCTTAAATTAAAGTTGGATTTTAAAAGAATTCCGGCTGATTCTTGGTCCTGTGGTGCCTTGGATTGTCTTACTAGTTTCTTTTGGTACCTGGTGGCTGTTTTTCGTATACACATATTGTGTGTGTGTGTGTGTGTGTGTGTGTGTGTGTGTGTGTGTGTGTGTGTGTGTGTGTGTGTGTGTGTGTATGTGTGTGTATGTATATATATATATATATATATATATATATATATATATATATATATATATATATATGTTCATAGGTTCATAGGTTCATACTAGGCTATCTGCCCTGGGGCATTTATAAGCCTAGCCCGATTGTGTTTGGCTTACGCCACCCCTTGATCTGAGTATACTGTGCCCTTTTTAAAGTTTAGTTTACTATGCCTCTGTCTAATAGTGACACGGAAGTAATCCCCGGGACAAACCTACGATCCCCCGTCCACTCATCAAGATTCTTCTTGAAAAGTGTCAGTGAGGTGCTCTGCCTAACATGAATTGGAATTCTATTCCAGAGCGAAGGGAGCCTTTGAGTTATGAATCTGTCCCTCCAGCATGTTCTATTTATTTCTGTGCTGAGGTTCAAGTCCCTCGAGCGCGTGGCTCTAAGGGATTTAGATTTACTGAGGTGGAGCATGTCCATTAATTCTGGGTTGGACATAGCTTTATATGTCAGGCATAGATCGCCTCGAAGCAGGCGGTATGCAACTGAGTAGAGCTGGAGTTTTTTTAACCGAGCAGCATATGGTATCTGTTTGAGTCCCTTGATCCTCCTGCTGAGGTACTTTTGGGGTCTTTCTAATTGCTGCAGGTGTCGGGTAAGGTACATCCCAAAGGGGGCATTGTATTCTATGATGGGCCTGATGAGGGATGAATAAAGGGGCACGATTACCTCTCTTGATCTAGATGTGAATCCTTTCATGATGAGGTGGGCTATGTAGAAGGTCTTTCTAACCACTTTGGCAATGTGGTTGTCAAAGGAGAGATTGCTATCAACTTGGGTCCCCAGATCCCTAATTACTTTCTCTGTACTTAATGGGTTACCACCTATGTGGTAATTTGTGGGCACATTGTTTTTGCCAAAGGGTATGACTATACACGTTTTGGCATTTAGCTTTAGACCATGGCTCTGGCACCAGTTATCCGTCTCTGTGAGACCTTTTTGAAGGATGTTTGTGTCAGCAGGAGAGTCGATTATGGCACCCAGTTTGCAGTCATCTGCGAACTTGGTGAGCCATAGTCCTCCCACGTTGGCCTGAACCTCAGAAAAGTAAATACCGAACAAGAGAGGTCCCAGGACAGAGCCTTGTGGGACGCCACTTGTGACCGGTTTCGAGTCTGACATGGCCCCAGTAACTCTGACTCTGTGGGTACTGTCTTTGAGCCAGTTTGCGACCCATCTTGTGACATAGGGGTTTATATTTAGGCTGGATAGCTTATCTATAATGCCCGAGTGGGGTATTGTGTCAAATGCCTTTGCGAGGTCCAGATAGGCTGTGTGGACTACCTTCCCCTCATTTATGGCCTTGGTGACTGTTTCGAAGAAGTCGACCAGGTTCAAAAGGCAGGATCTGCCCTTGATGAAGCCAAATTGGGTAGGATCTAGTGTCTGTAGGTCCCCAATGTTTTTGTTTATGAGTTCCATGATGATCCTCTCCATAGCCTTGCAGACTAGGCTAGTCAGGCTTATGGGGCGATAGTTTCCAGGGTCCGCAGAGGTGCCACCTTTGTGGAGTGGGACCACTGTTGCTGTACGCCATTCTTTGGGCACATATCCTGTAGTGAGGCTGAGATTGTACAGCAGTTTTACTTGAGGGATTAGTTCTTCTTGGAGTTCATGTAGGACACAACCTGGGACATCATCTGGTCCCATGGAAGCAGTGTTTTTTGCTTTGGAGAGGACGGCCTTCACCTGAGCATCAGAGATGTTTGGGAGGCTGCACTCTGCCGGGATAGATACTTGCTCTTTTGGGGGGGAGGGGGGGGTTTGCACTGAACCTGTCTGCCAGGATATTGGCGATGTCTGTGGGTTCACTGTATTTTTTGTCATTTAGAATCAACTAAGAACAAGTCTGGAAGTTGAATCCCAGGTTCCTAACATAACTGAAAAAAGCTTTATGATTGTCTTTAGTGTCCTGTGCAATTTTTCTCTCAAAACTGGCCTTGGAGGATTTTATGAGGGATCGTAATTTTTTGCTAGTACTGATCAGAGATGCCTTCCCTTTTAGGGATTTTGCTCTATCATGCAGTAGCTTCCTCCTTCTGTTGTACAGTTTATTTATGGCTGGGGTCCACCAGACTGGACGCCTGCCTTTGGATGATTGGGTCTTGATTTTGTTTGGGATAGCATGATCCATGCATTCCTGGAGATGTCCATAGAATGCGTTTATATAGGCTTCTGCAGTTTGGGCCGTAGTTTCCACTGGCTCTGAGGCCTTGAAGGATTCCACTTCGGTTTTGAGAAGTGTTAAGTTCGCTTTTGAGAAGTTTTTCACTGTGGTTTTCTGGGCTGGGGGTGGGGTCGGGATGTGGATATCCAGTGAAATTAATTTATGGTCTGATCTTACTAATGAGGCATATACTTCTGGTATGGAGCATAGTGTCCCCATGTTGGTAATGATCAGGTCTAGTATGTTTTCCCCTCTTGTGGGAGTGGTGACTAGTTGTTCCATAGCATTTGAGTTTATAAATTCCAGGAACCTTTGGGCTAAGGTGCTGGGGCTTGAGTAATGCTCCCAGTCTATGTCTGGGTAGTTGAAATCGCCCAATATAATGGTGTTCGGAGAGATCTTCATGTTCTCCAATGTTTTCAGGAAAGCCGAGTGGGATTCCTGACTTTGAGAGAGTGGTCTGTAAGATGCTATAAACTGAAAAGCAGTCTTGCCCACTGTCAGTTGCACATGGATGGTCTCCGATACTTCGTGCAATGCCACTAACTTGGAGGTGTGGATATCCCTGATAAATATGGAAACTCCCCCTCCTTTTGTGGTTCGGTCCAGGTTTTGGGGCCGAAAAGCATGATATGAGACATATATATATATATATATATATATATATATATATATATATATATATATATACATATACACACACACACAGATCATCACATAAATATGCTTATTTTATCGTAGTAAATAGTAAAAAAATAAAAGACTTAAAAAAAGCCCGTTTTCGATCACTAAGCGCCCTTTGTACAACCATCTCACCCCTCCAGCCTTCAGTATCTTCAGCATCTCCAGGCACCAAAGGCTTGTGAACTGCTAAGCATGAGAAAGAAAATGCACAGAATATAGATGCAGTTGCAGAACACTAGAGGTCACAGTGCAGTCAGAGATAATAATTTGCACAGTTGCAGAAACACTGATTCACACAGTCTGAGGGGCAATGTTTTGCAGTGTTGCAGAGAATATGATTCACGTTCAACATGTAGGTGGTATGGGATCAAGACTGCAATTATTAACTTAAATTCAAATTCTACATGTGATATTTTTGAACATTACGCAGACTTATTTTCTGGACACAGCCATTTTTATGACTTTATCCACAACACTGAAAGTAATTAAGAACTATATGTGCTTTAAAAAAATGGTACTGACAGGATGACCAGATGACAAAAGCTATGTATCTGTTACAATTACAGTAATAAAATTCATGAGTCACAATGACTAATGTTCACATCCAGTACAGAAATTGTCCTAAACAAACTTCATGATCAAATGTTGGAAATAATCTATGAAGCACCCTTAGGTATTGTTAAGAATCAAGAAAGGGCATATGACACTAAGTCTCAAACAGAACAGCTGCTGGTTTCAGTTTAAGGACAGTCATTATCTCATCTGTGTGTATCACTAATGAAAGTATCCTTAAGCAGTATTCCCCAAAAACTATTAGCATCCAAAAAAAAAAAATCTGCAGCTCAACAGGAGCTGTGTTATAAAAACAAACCCATCCCACTGACAGTGTGCCACCTTCAGGTCCCTGGATTTTTCTCCTTCTTAAGAAGAGCTGCACAGGGGACTAATGAATATAACAATGGATGACTGGTCAGAAAAATGAAACAAAATAGAGCTGTGAATATGCAAAAAATAAGCGTGTCATTTAAATTGTTATATGCCCATGATGGATTTGGAGAGATTCTTGGTATACAGCAAACAGTCTTCAGCTGGAGAACAAAGTTTGCTAAACATCTGGGCTGAAGAGGTAAGTGGAGAGAAAATGGAATGATAAATGATACCACAATGACATCACTATTCTATAAGTGAATAAACCCTTCCAATATGTTTTATATTGAAGTAGGCCTATTTTATTAACTTGTTTTTATTTCAACAAAATGGGCTTATTTTAACAAAATAATAGCAAAATCTATAGCTTAGAAGTGTGTTATTATGAGAGTCAAACCCAGAGGAAGGCTTGTTAAAATAATTGTAACAATTTATGTCTCGGGTCTATATTAGAATGATGAAACCTCACTTACGCGAATCCCGAAAGGCCGACACATAAACAGCGAACCACATGAACACCGAACATCCTTAAGCGCGAAATTCAAAATACTGAATAACCATAGTTGTCCACACCATGTTTAGTGTGGTAAAATGTCAGTAGGAGAATACCTTATCCAGTATAGCTCCCTAACGTAAATGTGCAATAGTTACTGACCTTAGGGTTAGGGTGCAGGTTAAGGTAAGTGCATATATAGTAATGCATTCATATTTATTTTGTTTAGGTAGGCAGTACGTAGCGGGTGGTGGAGTTGGCCAACTATGGCAATTCGATATTTTGAATTTTGTGCTTAAGGACGTTCGATGCTCTTCCGGTTCGCTGTGTATGTGTTGGCCTTTTGGGATTCTCATAAGTGAGGTTTCAGCATTCTAATATAGACCCGCTCAGCTCAATACCAAATAATCTTATTTTTTGTAGTTTGTTTCTACTCAGCATATTTTGTCTGGGTTACAGTAACTCATGTTTAATCGAATGCCAATTTAACTGAGTTTAAATTCAAGCTATGTACCATACAACAGGGTTCAGACAGCATGCTTAAGTTCACACAGGTCATCAGCACCTGGTATCTCCTTGTAATTAGCCTCAATGCAGTGGCCAAGCACCAAATAAATAAATGCAAGTGTTTTTTGTTTGATTGTTTGTTTTTTTTTGTTTGTTTTTTTCAGTTGGTGACCATAATTGAACATGATATATCTCAGGGATAATGATCAGAGGTCATGTGCGTGAGAAGCCACTATCAATCCATTCCCTAGAGGTGAATGTTCAGTATATTAGTAATGGATTTTTTAATTGAAATTTTTCTCCTTTTTATACTATTTGCCAATTCCTTTTACTTCTAATTTACATTTTAATTTCTGAAAAAATGTCTTTACGGACAACTTTATGCAGCATTACATATGGGTTTCATTATCTATATTCAGAGAATGCATAGTTACTAATCTCAAGCAATCCACCCAGGATCCCACCCCAAACTCACAGACACAGTTTATTGGATCTCAACAGCAACAAAGTAAATACTAACTAATAAATAATATGAACCTGTAATAATTTTATCCAGAATAAATATAACCACACAGTCTAGGCAGTATTATTTAGTAGTGATAAAACTGATGAAAATAAATAAATAAAAATTATAATAATGCATATCATCAAAATCATAGAATTGATCCTGCATTATTTTCGGCTTTAACCGCTACAACACTCCTTCTCTCAACCACCTGAATGTGGATGTGTAGCCGAGTCACACACAAAAAGAACTGCTACCACTGCTGTTACTGAGCATCATTACTCCATCTGAACTCCTCAGCTTTCTGTGCAAAATTCAGCAGTGATGCTGTCAATGTGTCTCCCTACTTGTGTGTCTTGGGTTGGAACTAGTTTCTTATTTTTGTACATAGGACACTAACTCTAACTGGGAAGTTAATGCAATGCAAATTCTTTACAAAGAATCTACATATATACACACCTACCCCTGTGTACATGAAACAGAAGTATTTGGAGACATACATCATTGCCACCCTTTATTCCTTCCAAATAATATGCCCTCTTGACAGTCTAACCAATTTTATTTCACATTTCTTCAAAAATCTGTCTTCATGGTTAGACTATATTCTTTACTCAGGATTATCTGAATATTGTGTGTTATACTTGCAGTTATATTTTCACACTGCAACCATGTAATTAAGTATGCATCCACGTCTTTCTGTGTGTACAGCATTGTGATACTTCTATCTAACCCCCCCACACACACATACATACATACACACATACACACACACACACACACACACACACACACACACACACACACACACACACACACACACACACACACACACATGCCTTTTGGCTATATGGGGGGCTGCCAATTCATCTACGGCAAGCTTTGGAATATCAGAAAAATAGAGCAAGTAGTAAAAAATAAATGCTCACCAAAAGGACTTGCAGACTTTGCACAGTAGACACCCCACTGAGAAGTGAAGTAGGGAACCCAACACTGTGGGTGTGTGTAAGCTGGGACTTTATGAGCATAGCAATGGTAGCATTTGCATTCCCCTGATAAAATTATAAGGTTGATTAGGAGGATATATGGGGATTGAAGACAAAAATTAAGGTGGGTAGGGACCTCTCTGATAATCTCTACTTGTGCAGAGGAACCAAGCAGGGGTGTCCTCTCTCCCCTTTGTTATTTGTGTTATACTTATAACCATTTGCAAAGAAAATAAAGGACTCAGAAATTCAATGATATAATTAATATGGTAGTCAAGAAAAGCTGGCTCTATTTGAAGATGACATTATTTTATACATGACATAACCAGAAAGGGACATTGCAGTGCTGTGGAACATATTGAGACAGTTTAAATCCTTTTGTGATACAAAATTAATAAAGCTAAAACAAAGGTAAAAGCAGTAAATTATGTGTCCACATATGAATTGGTTTAGCAATATCCATACTTTTGGGGACATGATAAAATTAAGTATTTAGGAGTATGAATTAAAAATGATTCTGTTGTGGCAGCTAATGATATGTGGGAAGAGACTAAACAAAAGATAATACAAAAACTGAGAAAAAGGAAGCTCTGTTATATGGATATAGATAGTAAAATACAAGCAGTTAAAATGTCATTAGTCGCTTTAGTCTTATACACAGGTCAGGCATATTTTTATCAACCAGACAGAAGTTATGAATAGCAATTAATAAAGAGGTGAAGGATTTTATCTGGGAGGGGAAGATGGCAAGAGTCTGGTGGGATAATGGAGCAGCAGTTACCATTGTCACCTCACAGCAAGAGGTTCTCCAGTTTGATTCTCAGCTGGAGTGCCTTCTGTGAGGAGGCTGCATGTCCTCCTTGCATTCGCATGGGTTTCCCCCGGGTGCTCTGGTTTCCTCCCACATTCCAAAGACATGCATCTGGAGCATTTCTCACCAGGCCTCCACTAAAAATGGGCTTTGTCCCAGTCGGACTTTCCGGGTAAACAAATGTTAAAATAAAATAAATAAAAATAAAAGCTTATTCTTCCAATAGAACAGGAAGGATTGGGATTACCAGATTTGAGGAGGTATTTCAGAGCAACACAGTTAAGGCTCCTATACATAGCAATACCAGAAAACTATAATTCAAAGTGGAAAGAGATGATGATGATGAAACAGGGGTGAAGCTCAAGAAACAAGGTGAGACTGGGATCTTGGATGCAAACCTTTAAGGAGAATAACAATAATCATATTGAATATTATATTCATAAAGTAGCAGAAAGTATTCTAAGAACTAAGCTAACACGGGAATGGAGAAAGAAAATTCTGCCAATAGGAGTGATTGGCAAAGGAAAGAAGGTATTGGAAGCAAATAACTAGAGAGGGGAAAGGTAATAAAATGGGGAGATGCCAAGTACTTATTTGGACTGCAGGTTAGAGATTGCCTTCCCTATCAAGGATTGATATCAGAGTACAGGCAAAGGGAAATAAATAGGGGGATTCTGAACAAAAGACCAGCACTGGTAAAGTTTTTAGTAGAATCTAGAACAGAAGTTGCCATTAAGAAAGGAATAATTAGTACAGCATATAAACTATTGCATGATAACTACAAGAATCAACCAGAGGAGGTTAGTAAGGATTGTAAGAGAGACTAGATAAACAAGTCACAAAGAAACAATGAGGGATATATGTATGTCTCTCAAATCTGCAACTGTTATACTCTGTTATACTCCAACTAAAGTCCAAATAATTTTTCCTCAGGTAGACAGCAAATGTTGGAAGTGTTATAATGAAGAAAGAGGTAACTGGGAACATATTTTCTGGGAGTGCAATGAACTGGCAGACTTTAAAGATTCCCAGCAGACAGCTTTGTTGGAGATGCTGAGTGAGCAAATTGGTGTAACTAAGGAAATTATTTTTTGAGCTATGATACAGTATCAAAACTGCCTTCCTTAGTCTAGTTATGATGGCTGCCAAAAAAGCAATCACTGGAAAATGGAAATCAAAGTCTAAACCAACTTTACTTGAGGTAGCAGAGATAGTAACATAGATAAAACAAGAAACTAAGATATTTAGAAAAGGGTAGGATCAAATTAAATAGGAAAAAAATGACAGATGTGGGATCAATACATGCAGAGGAGGAATGAGGTTTAAAAGAAGGCAGAAGAAGGCAGGTATTGAATGAGCTATGTAATGGTTGACTGACAATGACAGGCTATAAGTGATGTATAATGTTTGCAGTTACAGTTGTGTCTGCATGGTTTGTAATGTATAGTGTTTGCAATCGAGATTGTGTTGGTATGATTTCCATTTACATAAATGTAAGATTGCTTATGTCATACATGATAATTTAATAAAGATGTTTCTTGTTTAAAAAAAGAAGTGATGGATTCATTGCAGAGAGCAACTCAACTTGTCAATCACAAAATAAGTTTGACCTGCAGCCTTTCACATCAAGTAACAACCTGCTTGCCCATCTGCTGCCTCGTAAGAAGAAAGCATGCAGTTGCCAATTGCTTCAGTAGAAATTGTGGCATACTTAAACACAGGATTAATTAATAATGAACTCATGAAACACTAACAAAGAAGCACTGGTCTTTAAGTTCTCTTCCATCATGTTTCAACAACTACCATAGCAAATCAACTGAGATTTAAACGAATTGCAATTACTTATATACCAGAATACTTGATTTCAAACACTGCTTGGATTCACTTATTTGTAAATACGCCATAACCTGTAGTGGTTTTGATGTTACTTTTAGATTTCACTGGTAAGTAGTTAAATGTTGATATATCCTACAACCACCTTGCATATGCACCTAGCTACCTTTTCCTATCTTGTGATTTTTGTCAGTATTCATTTATTTAACATTTGTTTATTGGGAAAGTCTGACTTGGAGCAAAGCCAATTTTTAGCAGTGGCCTGGGGAGAAATGGCCCAGACGCATGTCTTTGTGATGTGGGAGAAAACCAGAGCACCCAGAGAAAACCCACATGAACACAGGGAGGACATGCAGACTCCACACAGAAGGCACCCCAGCCAAGCATCGAACCGGAAGACCTCTCGCTGTGAAGCAACAATGCTACCACTGCACCACTGCGCTGTCCACATGATGCTGTTATATGCCCTGCCAATGGTGTTCAAAAAGGAAATGAAAGATGTAATGCAGTGATTATCATTGGTATGTACTTGTACCTGAACTTTGCATTAGGCAAGAAAAGATTGTTTCCATAACTGTACCCAATCTGACTGATTTCACATGAAAATTGAGGATGTCAGTGTTTGGATCTAGTCAAGGTCAATTTCTTAGGTTTAAAAGAATTTAGAAGATATTAGAGATAAAGATATAATTTAATCCAGAATTAAACAGCATGTAGGTCAAGCTGTTCTGCCCCACCACTCTCATGTAACACGTTTTAAGTTATACAATATGATTATGCTACTTCTTTTTAACAATGACAGTTTGGCAAGTGGCAAAACACAAACTTAAGTTGACAAATTGCACAACCATGCAATGTGCATTAACTCACCTATCCACAGATAATGTGATGTAATGTGAAGTTGTTATTCTTTTATTAACCAGTTTTTAAAAAAAGGGTTTCTTTTCAGTGTTAACACGGGACAACTAGACAGGTTAAATAAATGGCTCAGTCACACCCAAGCACAGACAGCAGTGCAGCTTATTTCTAAATTGTTACTTTAGCACAAAAGCTATACTACCTTGTATACTATCACAGCACACTCATTTCATTTTATGGCCACTCTATTTCCTTGATTTGAATTAGCATTTAATCTATCAATATTTGTAAAGCTGTGAAAATGGGGCTACTAACAGCATATCCGTGGGGTCATCTAGGACTCGGCTGTGACTCTTGAGAAAGACAAAGAGAGAACAGTACAGGCTTACTCATTATACTGGTGACTTAAGCAGAAGAATAAGCTGCGGCCAGCTCCTGATGCTGCCATAGGAGTGTCTCTAAATTAAACCTCCTTGGAAGCACAGAAATACAGATTCATGTAGGAAATGGAGAGAGCCATTAGCATAGTTACTGCCCTCAGCCACGCATTAATATTTACATTATGAATATATGGCAGAATATCAAGCAGAAAAAGCTAACCAGCAAGGAAGTGAAACACACCAGCTTCTCTGTTGTGCTTTCTTCCTACACTTTCAAAGCCAACACTCGGGTGGTTAGTTTCAGTATGAGTAGCAAGATCCACATCTAATTACAAGGTGAGGTGTATATGTATAGAAAGTGGTAATACAACCTTGTTCCTAACTACCATGGAAATTGCAGAAAATACAGAAGAGGATCCTAAATTAATGCTAGATAACTGTCTTTCTTTATGCAGAAACAAATTCCAGTTAACTCATTCAGGCCTATATTGCCTTTTTGTATACATCTATTTTATACCCTTAGGTCATTATGACATCCAGACCTTCTTTGGGGTCTGGCTTCTTTAACTAAGTCACTTACCATCTAATAATAGGCAGTATTAGAAAGGACAATGAGCTATTGACAAAATGACAACAAGACTGGTAATCTAGAATGTTGTGCAACAGAGAAATTTGTCACTTATTCATATTTTTGTTCATATTTTCAAACCTGAGAACCCTACATGATATTGAAGGGGTATGATGTGATATGCCATGCTGGGAGACAGGAAAATTCATTGTCAGGGTTCTTTTCTACAACACTATGCCTTAGATATTGTTAGTTGTTTGTTAGTAATTATGAAAATAAGTGATATTTCCATATGTACTTAATACTTCAAAAAAGAAGTGACTTACAAACTGTTGCATGACATCAGGTGAAACCTTACACGTTGCTAATGAAAATTAACTTTGGTATTTGTACTGTTAAGTTACACATCTTGATCAATATCTATTGTCATTTATATTGATAATTATACAATTAAGCACATTTCATATTTTTGTAAATATTTCAATAAACATGCATTTATAGAGGAATTTCTTGTTGTCAAGTGGAAGTTTATGTCTGGGTAACAAAATGTTCTAACAATATATGTGCAGGTTGTACAGTTTCCAAGATATAACAATTTGTGAAAGTATAGCAAAAAATATAATTTTGGTTTTGTGTGCATTATAATATATTATACAACAACCCCTCATTAATATTCCAAAAAGTGCACGCTGATTGGTCAGCGTGCACGTTGTAAATCAGACTTATACTAATGGAAAAAGGTCCGGTCGCCCGGACTTTTTCCATTAGTATAATTCTTTTTTTACACACTGTCTCGCTATGTTAAAGGAGTTTAACATAGCGAGACAGCTTTAAAAAAAGCAACAGAGAATCTCTGTTGCTTTTTTAAAGCTGTCTTGCTATGTTAAACCCATTTAACATAGCGAGACAGTTTGTAAAAAGCAACGGAGATCTTGCTTTCTCCGTTGCTTCCACCCACAGCTCTGATGTACTGCGTAAGCATATGCATGTGCAATACATCAGAACTGCCGCAGAATACCAGATAGCTACAGAAGGGCAGCAAGGAGGTAGTATACAATGCCATTATTTAAGAAAAGTAATTATTTTTTTTCTTAAATAATGTCATTGTATAATAGCAATAACCCACTTCTGGGTGTGGGTAATGCTGGATTTACTCACGGTTGTCTTTGTTTGGCCACTCAGGCTTCGCCCTCGTGACCAAACTACACCAACCGTAGGTAAATCCAGCATTACCCACACCCAGGCATGGGTTATTGCTATATTATAGTATTTATGGAAAGACTATGAATGCACTGACTATTACCATAGCAAAGAATACTTATTACTGATAACATTGCTATTTGTACAGTTTAATAGTTTTTATTGTTTACAAATGATTTACACTTGTTTATCTTATGCTTTTTAAGTTTATTTTTCAGAAAATTCTCTGGAATGCAAGATGTGTATAGGCTGCAAGAGGAGTGACATTTCACACCACATAGATGTTAATGAGGGCTAAAGAAAAATCTACAAATAAAACAATAATCTACAAATAATAAATAAACATGCTTTACAATAATGCTCTCTACTATCCAAGGGTCAACATTCAGAAATATGTGTACCTTTTTGTAGTATGGGGTGGAGTACAAACCTGAAATGTAAAGCTATTCTCCTGCTTGCTTTTGACATTCCTGTTCCTGGAGTTGCCCTTTGAACATGTACCACACAAGATACTTATTACCACAAACAAACCTAACATTGGCTAGCACAAGCCAAGGTTTGCTTAAATGAACCAGCCTAACAGTTTCTGACAACTCTCTACTCCCCAATAAATATCGGCTTTTCTGAAATAAGCCATATATTCTGTTTTATTTCTTATTTCTAAATTTAACTTCAGGATATATAGCCCTGTGAAATTTGACCATAGGCAGTTTCCCAAGAAGCATTTTTGGTCAATGCATGATAACTATATGAATGGGGATGACAGAGCATTAGCGTAAAAGAACAAGTGACAAAACTGTAAATATTGTTATTGCTGTTGCTTCCATTCCAGTCATGCACTTCATTTCTGTGTTCTTGCTTTCTAGATGCATTTTTTATTTTTTCTTATTTAATTTCCTCTGATACGTATAAGACAATTTATCCAATTTTGACTAACTCTTTTAAACCCTTTCGCCACCCTCTTGAGTATCAGTCTTGTTAATACGTCTTCATGGCATCAAATAAAATGGTTTATCATTTTTCCATACACTCTGTAATAGCTCATGAAAGAACATTGAAGATGTCCAGCCTCATTGCTGACCCCCGCTGTACCAAAAGTATAGCGATTCTTTCACCCATGTAGGCTCCATTTATCATTAACTACTGATTATTCTTATGTACCCTGTGTTTTGCCAGTGCTGCTACGATAAGATCCATTCCTTGTCTGCTCGATTTATTTACTAACCTTCTGTTCTTATGATATAGTTGTGTGGCATGAGATTCTTGCAATGAATTCATCCTGATTTTAGTTTCAACTCTCCAGTGGTACCAGACATTTCACAGTTCTTTCTTCAGTAGCAATATAATGCTTCTGCCAAAATCTAAGGTCAAACTGAATGCCAAGTGATAATTCTCAACCTGTCCTACCCACACTGTCGTGAAAGGGAATTACATTTGTCCTATTCCAGATTTATTAAAAAGTTTACCAGTTCAGGAGTTCACATTTCAGCTACCTGTATTGCACCTGTTAGGGACTAAATTTCATTTCCTTGTGACAGCTTTATTTTCAGACCCTGTACTTATCCTGGCTTGCATCTGCCACACTGGAGCAAGCTGGGATCAAACCTGTGCAAGCACTTCTATAACAAGTCAGTAATGAATGGGATCTAAGTGGATATAATTATACTTTGTTTAACTGTTCCATTGTGTAATATAGCCTGAACAAAAGATTGCTACAATGACAGTTTATTGATGCCAAGTTAATTACACATTTTGAAATATATAAACAATCATATTACTGCAATATGAGACAACACTCTGATTGTGCTGAAGGAAGCCATTGTATAAAAAAACAAGTACCCCAATTCCTAATGGTTTTAACTTGTAGTGGCAACATGTTAAAATATTTCCTACTGACAATGTAACAGTAAAATACATAGCAGCATGGCTTTACCAATTAAACATAGTCCCAACAATGTCATTTTGTTTATTAACTAAAACCATCAGTATAAAGAGGGATTGACTATATATGCAAATTCACCATCATATTGTAACAGTTTTACCTAGTTAGTAGATAAAACTGTTTTTATTTTTCAACATTAGCTCTTACTACAGCTTCATATGTCGATTGCTCTTTCTTTTTGCATGTCAGTAAATATATAACATATTTAATTGTTCTTAACTTTGTTTTTCACGCACAGTTTAGACGTCTTAGTGGTAGATTTCTGACCCGCAGTTGAAAACTAGCAATTATTTTTGGTACTTGAAATGAACATTTAGTTAGGGATTTACATTTTCACTTATAATTTTGAATACTGCTCGATAATTTATACACAAGCTGCATAGTTGCAGTACACTAACTATACAATTAACTGCATGAATTCCAGGCCACCTAGCAACTGTTGTGTGACAAAGCAGTAGTTTTATTTATTTGATAACTGAGTGAGTTTGACTTCTAGTTACTACATTTTCATCAAGCTGAATTTTAATATGTTACTGATTCAGAATTTGTCACTGGGATAAATGTCATAGACCTTTATTCTTAGAAAGAGACTAAAGTACAAATGTGACTTTTAGACAAATTTTCTTGGTTACCTACCTACCCTTAGTTAATATTACTAAATAAGTCTGTGGATTTCCAATAATAATGCCCAGTAGTGCTATGTAGTTTACATGTTGGTAATACTGGAGGAAAGGTAAAGTCAAACAAGAGAAAGCTGAAAATGTTCAATAGTGCAGATAAAAATCAGAGATATAAAGGATGTTAACCTCCTATATGATGCTGAAATATGAGAAATTTGTTTAGAATTAAAATAAGGAAAATGCAATATTTTCAATATATGTGTTTTGCAAGCAAAACTAAAGCTGTATTTGGTTTACATTCTTATTGTAGATGTTTATATTTTCCTGAGTCACCTATTTTTTTTTTTTAGCTGTTACTTTAGATACACACACTTCTTTAGGAGAGGGAAACACTGCTGATAAAATAAGTAATTTTAAGCAAGCTAGTTGACAAACAGTTGATTTATTTAAAAAGCATTAAAGCATTTTCATTTTCCACATGAAAATACACAGCTGCCAGAATCTGAAATGTCTGCCAGATGACCTCTTTTTCACTTTTATAATTGCATCCCATCTGGTGTCTAGGGTGTACAAAGGATGTCATTTTGCAGCAGACCAAGGGTGGTTACATGCTACTTCACCTGTTCAGAAACTCCCACAACATACATTCTAATCTGGTTCTGCTTATAGTTTTCTGGTTATTTAATTAATTTACAATTATTAACATTTTAATGATCTTTAACCCCATAATTCCAGTCTGGGAATTTAATTTCTTAACTACAAATTGTCACAATGCTTCATTTTATTTACATCCCTGACAAATGCTACAGTTTCCATAACTTTCCATCCGCAGTTTTCTATCAGTTTGTTTTAGCACTTTTAGTTTTTCTAACCTTTCTACTTTTTGACATTGCATTTGCTTAATATCAAGATATCCTTTTGTCTTATCACACCAATATTGATTTACATTTTGCATAAATATCATTGTGTATGAACAGAATTTTTTCCTAGAATTTTCTTACTATTATTTGTTAGCATGTTTCAATAATAATCCAGCTTCTGTTTTGTTAAAACTGTTTCATTTATCTACTTATACTTGCTTTACCCTGTTCAGGGTCACAGAGAAACCAAAGCCTGACCCTGCAAGCAAATGGCCTAAGGCAAAGAACAAGTCTTGGATGAGATGCCATTCTACACACACACACACACACACACACACACACACACACACACACACACACACACACACACACACACACACACACACACACACACACACACACACACACACACACACACACACACACACACACACACACAGTGCCTATTCATGCATTTGACACATCTCTGGATAAGGCTGAAAACAAAGAAGGTTAAAACACACTCAGACAGAGAGACTATGCAGAAACCACACAGAAGGCACTCCAGCCAGGAACCACATGGGACAGCAACACGCTCTGATGCAGCAACACTGACTGCTACAACACAGTTCACTGAAGTAGGTAACACTAAATATGTGCATCAGTAATTAAGAAAGTATAAAACAAAGAGCATGCAAAATGGAAGCTTAATTCTGCAGTGAATTCTATTACATTATATAAAGCCTATATATGGCGACAATCTGTTTTCTATATTTATCCAAGCTTTCACAGTCCTACCAAAGCACATCTGTTCATTTATTTCATTTTATTTTAACTAGGTTAGTCCCTTGGACCTACAGGTTCTTTTACTGGGAGACATGTTCTACAACAAAACCAAGGATCATTCATTTTTAATAACTATCAAACTTAAGGTATTTACCTAACAGACACAAACTGTAGGGTTTGATTCTTACCCTCTGAAATGAAATTGGCTAGGCTAAAACTAGCCCACAAGGGCAGTTAGCCTAGTACATATCTATGAACCTATGAATATGTCTTTTAGTAGTCAGAGCAAACTTGAGCACCTATAGAACATCCACGTGAACAAAAATAGACATTACCCAGGCAGTATCCAGAGGCCCAGATCTAAAAATCTAATGACAGACTGAAGTTTTTAAGCAAAAGTACTAAGCACTGCGTCACTACACACTGCTAAGTAACATTTACTCCAAATAGTATATCATATTTAAAATGGAAACAGCATTCCTTTCATTAACATGGTATTTTTTATAAGAAACAGTGTAGCTTTCTTATAGTTTTGAAGTGAGATAGACAGGTGCCATCTAAGGATACATATATATGTGCATGTATGCATGCAATGGATAATATGTTGCATACCTGCACATATCATAGATTAAGAGGAAGAGAGCCTGAAAAACACAATCATGTTCTTCTGTGGCTAAACAGGTTTTGTGGCCTTTGGCTCTCCTAGGAAGAGAGAGAGAGAGAGAGAGTAAGAAAAAGAGAGCGGGTAAAAAGATACACAGTAGTTTATTTATTTAATAAGTGAATATGCAAGTTTCTTCTATGTATCCCTTGCAGCAATAACTTGGGCACTATGCCAAATATATAGACAATTCTGAAACCAACTTAATCGATGCAAATACAGTGCAACAGTCAAGACAGATATTCAAAACTAAATAAGTAATTTACAAGAGTGATTTAATAACTAGCAAAACTCTTAGACTGATGCAAAACTAATCATCCCAAAAGATCAGTTCTAATTGTTATTTATAATGCCATTCCCTAAAAACAGAATAATGTCTGGATTCAGCTTTCATGGTTAAATACTCCAGCATGTTTTCTTTAAAGAGAATGTGTTCAGAAGTTTTTTTAAGGACAAGGGAGAGGGAGAGTTACTCATGTTATGGCCAGGTTTAGAAAAAGCCCTGTCCCCACTGTGGGAACAATTATTGAGAGCATATTGAAATATGCTGCTGTTGTTAAATAAAGCAGAAGAATGGATCATTCATGGAATGGGGGAGGGTACAAACACAGCAGTATGAAATAAAGGGATGAAATCTGAGCAGCATAGTGTAACACCCAGGTCCCACACAATTAGTGACTGGAAATACAAGTCATTTGTAGATTTTGGCAGAGTGTAGACTGAGCAAAAAGACATAAAGCTCTGAACCCACATGCAGTTAGATACCAGAACCATAGGTCAGTCAAAGATGTAGTATGCAAGGTGAACAACATAATGTAAAGTCCTGGATCCACACAATTATTTGCCAGAAACAAAGGTCATTCGTGGGTTTTAGGGTGTACAGACTGAGCAACATGATGTAATAATCCTGTACCTATATACCATTACATACCAAACCACAGGTCATTCATAGATTTTGGGAGTGCAGGATAAGGAACATGATGTGGCAGTTCTATACCAACCTAAAGTTACCCAACAGGGTTTGGGGAAATCTAGACTAAAGTAAATGGTGTGATAGTCTTCCCACCCCAAAACACCCACAATTAGATGCCCATCTTTAGTGTTGGTACAAGAATGAACTAATGGTTGAAAATCAGATATGCATTATATTTTATTTCTTCGATAGTGTATGTGATGACCCACCACTGGACCAGCAATCAAGAAGCCTCAATCCTAACCACTGGTACCTGTTGGGGGATGTTCACTGGGAGGATAACAGGTACACACACAGTATTTCCAGATGCAGCTCTCTGCGTCAAGTGCTATTTCCCTTAAGAGCACACAGAGACCACAGTCAGTCCTGGGCTGGTTTTTCCCTCTTCCTCCAGATCCCCAGTAAGACTCCCCACTGGCACAGCTATAGAGTTGAGATCTCAGCTGAGTGACCAAACCAAGACCTCTAGCATCCTCTCTGTCCAACCAGTGCGTCATGTCCCTGCTGAAGTAGCTGACATACACACTCTGAAGTTTGATTTACACATGCTCCTGGGAAAGGCTGGCACAAGTTTACTAGCTATGCCCCCTTCTGCCCAGACTATAAGGTAGTTACTACTGCCACCAGTCACTCCTTATCAGCTACTTTAGGGCCCTTAACAAAAGGTGTCCAAACTTACAAATGGTAGTTTGACCAAGGGCAAGGCTATTAGGAGTGGCCCACACAGAGTCACCAAATTAATATGCACGTACTCTCAAAACTTAAATCTATCAAAGATCAGCCACAACAAAAGGTTTAAATATATTTAATAATAAATAATAAAAGAACAAGAAAATACCAAGTATATATTCACAGTGACATCAGAGTTCAAAATCACAGGAAATATTTAAAATAACATTGCAGTACAGGGTCAGACAAATAAAGAAAAACTATCTAAACTAAGCTTCACTATATTCCTGCCTGTGTCTAAGAGAGTTACTATACCCTAATAACTTACTTAGAGCAAGGGAATGTGGTGAATCATTATTCTTGTTGTTGTCAAGTCCAAGACAGAATGCAGAATGCTTTGCCTCTCTGAGAAACTTCTCAAAATAATATCTAAAATATTACTGCTGAGATAGCTTGCAGAATGACATGATTTCTGATCATCTGATGTCTAGTTCTCATGCGAACCCCCATTGCTGGGAGCTAGCAGTATTTAGCATCTACCTTTAAAAATACACAGACAAGGGCTTTTGCTCAGATCTTTGGTAGGTGCTGGAAGTCATAACACAATTGCATTTCTTCACGTTTCCAAAGAAGCAATTAGTTCACCCCAAAGACAATACAGAAAGCTTCCAAGTACAGACTTTGTGTCTCTGGCTGCATTCAAGCATCTTTATGGTGTAGTCTATAAAGTGATTTAATTTCAAATATTTTTCTAAAGTTTGCTGGACTGAGGTTAACCCTCTGATTTCCCCTGTTAACATATACATTTAAACAGTTACAATAGTACATGTCCATTTCTGTTGTCTTCAAGTAAGGCACACTGTGGATACGTTTTAAGCACAACCACTTTACAAATACCTTTTCAACACAAACATCTGTACAAAGCAGTTTGATATAAATACAGTTCTAATACATTTGTAACACAAGCATCTTGTATAAATTAGTTTGATATTAATAAGTAACATATCATTATTTACAAAATTCCAGCTAGCTGTGCTGGCAATACCTCATTTTGTCACAGTGTAATATAATTTTTACACTGGGAAAAGAAGGCATCCATTTAAATAAGCAGCTGTAAGTCCTAAACATATTATCTATTATAAATGAGTAAGTAGTGTGAGAAATAAGTATATTTTCTTTCGACACTGGAATAAATCGTGCCATTATGAGTAACTTTAGCATTCCCATACATGAACATGGTTTACAGCTACTGTACAATTTATTTATTTTAATGAATGTCTACATTAAAAAAAAACATATATATATATATATATATATATATATATATATATATATATATATATATAGTAATGTCCTATCTTGTCTTGTTAGTGGTATGGAGTAACACTGTGCACTAACGTCCACTACTGAATATTCATACGTGGTGTACATCAGTGATACGTGGCTAACACACATCACATACCACTGCATCTTTACAATTATTTTAACTTGTCATTGTAAGTCAGCACAGACAACATAGGTCATAGATATGAGAACGAACAAATCCACCAAACGGCTAAATCTCTTGAACACACTTTTTTATTAAGCCCTTTTCGTCCAACTGAATCATTGGACTTCTTCAGATAAAATTAATTTAAAAAGCTTCAGTTTAAATAAGCCACTAAAAAGGTCACATGACCTGTGTATTACATATTTAAAGCAACAAGAATAATTTCATTACAATCTATTAAACATGTATCGTTAAAAAATCTTTCAACCAACCAAGTTATCACACCAAGATACCTTCAGTAAAATATATATTATATATATATATATATATATATATATATATATATATATATATATATATATATATATATATATATATATATATACACACACATACACACATGAAAAAAATCAAATATTTAAACCATATTCTTATAGCAATGTGTGCCCACTCTCCCACCACTTATTATTCATACATTTCAAAAAAATACCTAAAATATATGTAAAATATATGGAGATTACAGAAATACATATATACATGTGTGCCAAGCTCATCTATCTAAACTTTTTAATCTTAATAGGCACATTATAGAACATTTGTCATTAAGCCTAGAATATGTATAGGCATTGAGTCTTATTTGCCAAATAAGTTCCAATTTCTCTAGTAACAAAGAAAAAGCAATTTCTCTAGTAACAAAGAAAAAGGGCCACCCCTAGGGTCATACCTAATCTGGTCTATCACCTTAAATTTGAACTTGTGATCAGGGAATAGAGATATATGTCTTGCTAAAGCATTTTCTTCCTTGTGTTTATTTATGATATACAAGTGTTCATACACTCTGTCCCTTAATCCATGATCTGTCGTCCCAATATAAAATGATGGACAGACTTGACATTTTGCCACATACACTACTGCCTTAGAGTTGCAGTTAAATTTACTTTTACTAGTTATCTTAAGACCATTAATAACTATACTAGTTCCTTGCTCCATTATGTTACAATATGGACAATTGCCACACTGGGTCATACCTATGTTTGTCATAAAGGGCTTTTTCTCTTTCTCTTAACAAGTTCATAAAATTTAAGCCCTTTCTCAAAACAAAATGCGGGCTGTCACCCAATTTAGATGCCAAAATCATGTCTTCCTTAAATACTTTCCAGTTTTGAATAATAATGCCTTTAACATTCTTAATGTCCAAGGAAAAAGTCAAGATACATGCCAAATTAAAGTTCACCCTCTTATGTTGTTCTTTGGATATTAAAGAAACCATGTTCATCCCATTGTTGTTACCAAAATTCCCTTTTTCCCATTCCTGTCTTAATATGGGCTTGTACAGCCCATTACTTCTTTTCAATTTAACTTCCTCTATTAGTTCATCTATCAATTTTGAGGGGTACACCCTTCATAAAAACATATTTTTTTAAATTAAGGCATTCATCAAAGAAGTCATGTTCAGTGGTGGTCATTCTTGCAGCTCGCAGTAATTGACTCTTTACTACCGAGTGCTTCTGATGAAAGGGATGTGCACTAGTGTAGTACAAAAAGCTGTTAGAATATATGAATTTTCTAAAAATCCTGGCTTCTAAGTTATGTTCCCTGTTTTTATTTAGTTCCACATCCAAGTAAGATATGGACTGGTTATTGAAAACGTGTAAATTACAAAAATTCAGATGTAGTGTTTAACCATTGTAGTAGGGTGTATGCTGTATCTTTATTTCCTTCTGTTACCATAAAGATATCATCCAGGCATCTTGTGTAAAAGTTAATGGTGTTCTCAAGCTCCTGGTTACCCAAAATATGTGTATGTTCCCAAAATGACATTACTAAGTTTGCATAACTGGAACCACACAGAGAACCCATTGCTACTCCTTTATTTTGGACAGAATACTTGGTGTTGAAAAATATAAAATTGTGAGTTAATATAATATCCAACAACTCTTCTACTAAGGAAATTTCTTCCT
Organism: Protopterus annectens; assembly: GCF_019279795.1. NCBI lineage: Eukaryota > Metazoa > Chordata > Ceratodontiformes > Protopteridae > Protopterus > Protopterus annectens. Next base: position 1,338,198,667 of record NC_056732.1, read on the forward strand.
CGGGGGTACCCTTCTGTCGCATTCTCATACTAACCCATTCTATACCTTGTTCGTGAGGAATACTAGTATAAAGCTCCCTAACATCTATCATAAGAATATTATATTCAATTCTATATTCTAAGTTGTTGACTTTGTCCAAAAAGGACCAAGAGTCCTTGGAAATAACTTCCTCTGTTATGACATACTTTTTCATAATGGAATCTATGAATTTCACGCAAGCATATGTGGGTGAAACCCTCCCATCCACTATTAGTCTAAGTGGAGGATCTTTTATGTCTTTGTGGAGTTTAGGAACTCCAAACATACATGGGGTCTTTGGTGACACTATTTGTAAATAGTTGTATGTATGGACGTCTATCCTGCCTTCTATAAATAAATCATTCAGGTAAATTCTGATAAGTTGGTTAGCAATATTTAATTCATATAAGGAAGCTTCGAAATATGCATTTGAATTCAATATAGCTTGAATTTTCCTATCATAGTGATCTATATCCATAAATACTAGTCCGCCCCCTTTATCTGGTTTCATTACATGGACTTTTGCAGAGCATAACAAATTAAATAATTCCCTTTCCTCCTTATTTAAATTAAATGCATGTCTCATCTCTGATTTACTCAGTTTCCTAAAATCCAACTCGCACATTTTTTTCAAAAATTAGTAGCAAGTTGTATAGTGGTGGGTTAAAACAACTAGGCACTTTAAATTGATTAAAATTAGTACGCTGTGTACCTAATAGCTGATGCAAGTTTAACTTTCGGACAAACATTTTAAGGTCACAAATTAATTGTGCTATATTCATTTTACTTGTAGGAATGAATGACAAACCTTTAGCTAGAATGTTAACCAAGTTCACAGAAACTTCAAAAGAAGAATAATTGTAGATAAAAAGTCCTTTTTTTATTTATAATGATGAGAGGATCCTTTTCAGACAAACGAACAATGGTTATCTCCTGTTGTTGTTCTTGAGAAAGGAACTAGTATAGTTATTAAGATAACTAGTAAAAGTAAATTTAACTGCAACTCCAAGGCAGTAGTGTATGTGGCAAACTGTCAAGTCTGTCCATCATTTTATATTGGGAAGACAGATCGTAGATTAAGGGATAGAGTGTATGAACACTTGTATAGCATAAATAAACACAAGGAAGAAAATGCTTTAGCAAGACATATATCTGTATTCCTTGATCACAAGTTCAAATTTAAGGTGATAGACCAGGTTAGGTATGACCCTAGGGGTTGTCCTTTTTCTTTGTTACTAGAGAAATTGGAACTTATTTGGCAAATAAGACTCAATGCCTATACATACCCTGGGCTTAATGACAAATGTTCTATCATGTGCCTATTAAAATTAAAAACTTCAGATAGATGAGCTTGACATACATGTATATATGTATTTCTGTATCCTCCATATATTTTGCATATATTTTAGGTATTTTTTTTAAATATATGAATAATAAGTGGTGGGAGAGGGGGCACACATTGCTATAAGAATATGGTTTAAATATTTGATTTTTTTCATGTGTGTATATATATATATATATATATATATATATATATATATATATATATATATATATATATATATATAATATTTTTACTGACGTTATCTTGGTGTGATAACTTGGTTGGTTGAAAGATTTTTTAACAATACATGTTTAATAGATTGTAATGAAATTATTCTTGTTGCTTTAAATATGTGATACATCGGTCATGTGACCTTTTTAGAGGCTTATTTAAACTGAAGCTTTTTAAATTAATTTTATCTGAAGAAGTCCAACGATTCAATTGGATGAAAAGCACTTAATAAAAAAGTGTGTTTGAAAGATTTAGCTGTTTGGTGGATTTGTTCATTGTACAGTTTGTTTTCAAGTATTTGTGGTTTTGGAAGTAGGACAAAGATATATTTTGTTTAGCTTAAGCTGTTTATTTGGTTTGTTGGCACTTCACTGTACCATTTTATGCACATTTTCAAGTGTTTTAAAGATGGTATTGCACTCATTCTGCTTTGGGAACTTACTACTGTTATTGTAATAGTAGCAGGTTTATTTCAGTGAGATTTACAGAGGGATTTTCTTTCTTTCTGAATCGTGATATTTTAATAGCTCTCTTCCAAGTAGGAAGTGCAAACTGTTAGGAGCTGGCTTCAGCCAATTACATTTCTGGAATCATGGAATTTTTGACATGGTCTTGGGCTGCTTATTTATTTATTTTTTTTTAATTGTATATAACTATTTATCTGAGGGCGGCCGCAGTGGTGCAGCGGTTAGCATTGTCACCTAACAGCAAGAGGTTTTCGGTTCAATCCTAGGCTGGGGTGCCGTCTGTGAGGAGTCTGCATGTCCTCCCTGTGGTCGCGTGGGGTTTTTCCTGGTGCTCTGGTTCCCTCCCACATCCCAAAGATATGATGTAGGTGGATTGGACACTCTAAATTGGCCCTAGGTGTGAGTGTGTGCATGTGTGTGCCTTCTGTGGAAGGTTGGGTGCCAGGCTGGCAACTCAACACCATAAAAGCTCCACTGCCAATGATGAGCGGACAGGTGATCCGCTGTGATGACCCCTAACTGGGAAAAAGCTGAAAGAAGAAGAAGATATAACTATTTATCTGGTTAGCTTATCTATCTGTCTATTCTCTATTCTTTTGAAACCAAGTAAATGAGCTGACCTGCAACAAGGAAATCCCAAAAACAAGATAACATCAAGAGAGAATCAAAACTTAATATATGCAAATATACGGTATATAAGGTATCATTTGAGGTTTGAGTATTACAGTCATAATGATTGCAGGTTTGGTAATAGATGGTTAGCTATAAAATTCTGAATTAAATCTTGCCTCTCAACAAAATGTGACTTGTGCAGAGAAATAGTGACCTTGGGGTTGATATATTTCATTTGGGTGTGCTTAGGATACACTTGCCATACAACATTTCTTCTAACTTTGTCAGCTGGGATATTAAAATCTGATGTGTGTGTCAGTGTTACACATTCATGCAAAATGCAAAGAGCAATTAATTAAATTACATACCTGATTGGTTACATCTGAAATGCTACTGTGTTATCTGGTTTAACATAGTACAAATACATTTATTGATATGATGTGTTTCTAGTGAGGAAGTAAAAGAGACAATGTTTGCAGATGACTGAATCTGATGATGGAGTGAGTTCCAACATCAAGGTCAAAGGCCAAAGTTCCTGTTGTCTCTTTTGGGGTACTCCAATTGTGAAGAGAAGATGCAGGTTATCAGAGAGTTCTGGAAGCCTGGCTAAAGTATAGGGCATTAGGTGAATGTAAAATGGTAGTTTAAGTGTTAAAACTGATCAAGGTTTATGAAGGTTCAGTATGCCTCAGGTTCTCAGAAAGGATACAAGTTTTAGAAAGAATTTGCTTAGATTCACAGGCTGGATGTGAGTCTTAGAAAGAGTTCTGCAGTAGTGTTGCCTATCTGAGAATAAATAAAGGCATCCTAACGGATTTCTGACAGTTGTTTGTAAGAAATTAGTATTGGTTATAGAAGCCATGGTACACACAGGCAATACATATTGAAAGTGGAATAGAAAGACCCAATTTTCAAGTATGATTTGGGATTAACAAGGCAGGATATTTGAGAAAACTCAGGCTGCTCTGAGTTGTTGAAGATATGATATAAAGAGGGTATAGATACAAAAATAATTAAATACATTTATTCAATCAAATGTCTAAGCCTTTTACCACTTTGCTCATTTGTAATATACTGTGACAGTAAGCCACGTGACTCCTTCATGGTATATAACATCTAATCTCTTCTCACCATTCTTAAAGACTCCTTGAATTCTTTACCACAAGTTATTTACATTGTTTCTTAACATTTGGGGAAAAAAACACAAGTACTTTCTCAAGGTTTAGTGCTGGTATTACTTATATGTATGTATTGTTGTTGATGTTTCATGTTCTGAGTAGTACAGTGTTACAGTAGTTACTGTTTATACTTCACAGTTCTTGGTTCTCAAGTTTAATTTTTAGCCAGGATGCCTTTTCTGTGAAGTCTGCATATCCCATGTATGTCCATGTGGGTTTTCATTGGGTATGCACCCCAGTTTCATCCAGCATCCCAAAGATACGCCATAGATGAATTAAGAATTCTTAAGACTTCCAATAGTTATGCAATTTGTGTGTGTGTGTGTGTGTGTGTGTGTGTGTGTGTGTGTGTGTGTGTGTGTGTGTGTGTGTGCCTGCGTGTGTGTGTGTGTGTGTGTGTGTGTGTGTGTGTGTGTGTGTGTGTGTGTGTGTGTGTGTGTGTGTGTGTGTGTGTGTGTGTGTGTGTGTGTGTGTCTGTGCCCAGCAATCAACTAGCACATTGTTCAGAATTAGCTTCTCTGTTTTGCATTTAATGAGTACTAGGATAGGATCTCTTGTGACCCTATGTTGAATTAAGTGGATAACTGAAGAAAGAATGAATGTTCCATGTTCTAGTTTGGTTTAAAAGCACTTTAATTTATGCTAAGAAAACATGTGTGATTATTATGATGAAGCTCTCACACAACTGAAATACAAAGTCCAAAAAGCACATAGCACATGTCCTTCCACATCACTGTTGTACTATTCTTCATAGAAGGGATCTCCTGCCAAGGATAGCCCTATGTCTAGCCAGTATACCAAAGCCATTAGATCTGATGGGCATTGTATGTCACATATATGCTCCCAATGTAGTGCATAGGGCATAAAGGTAACATAAGGATGAACATACTCAAAACATCTTTGCTGCCAGTCCAAACACCATTACTGAACGTTGATCTGAATGCCCTTCTGCTGTGCTGGTTACCAAGTCATTTACAGATAAGCGTCCTGTTGGGGGTTTCTTCTGTACTTTTTCAGTTTTGTTGCCTATTTGTGTTCACGTCATCCAAGAAGGCAAAATGTCATTATGTGAGGCAGATTCCCCATAAAGTCCATCACAACCAGAGCTTATTTTGCCTAGGTCCTTCCCTTGACCATACACAGTGCTCTATCTGCCAAGCATTTGTTCCTAAGACCCTCCATAGTCACTTATCTTCTCTCTCCATATACCTCGAGAACCAACATCTTACATTTCTGGCTCAGGATGCTTTGGCGGAATTCTCCTGTATCAAGAGTTAGCTGTCTTCTAAGAAGAAGGTCAGGAAGTCTAGGCCTGATCCTGATGCTGTCCACCATCCACTGGACATCTCTTGAGAAACAAGTGAAAGCCCTGAAGACTGTCTGGTGCTTGCATTAGATTCATCAATCACAACCCTGCCAGAGACTGGCATGGATCTGAGCTCTTGCACATTCTCAGAGGCTTTTCAAAGGTTTACTCTGGACATTGAGGGAGAACCAAGGTAGATTATTTCCAAGGGGTTGAGGGGGATTCCTCAAATTTTAGTCTGGGAAGAGATTCCTGGTACACTTATTGAATCTTGCCAAGGGACTAAACCACTGAGGGTGGTTAGGGCAGACATCACTCTTAACAAAACAACAAAAGGCAAAACATATTACCCCTATTGTAAATGGCAGGATTTTACCCAAGGCTTGTTCAATACCTTGATGGCCTCGAAGCATCCCCAGGGGATCTCAGTCTCTGCTCCTCCCTGGTCTTCCACTCCTGTTTAATAGGGCAAGGAAACTGGATTTCTCAGATGAGCACTTAGATTCTGGGGAAGAATCCCTAGCTTACTCCTCTCATATCCCTTCAACTCTAGATTATGGATCAGAGGAAGAAGATTCTTTGAGCCTAGATTCCCCTTTGGAAAAATCATCCTTTGTAGATATTGTTGCTTGCATGCCGGAGTACTTTAAATGGGATTCCTCCCTGGTCTCTGACATCCAAAAGAGATATTATGAGCTTTTGCAAATAGAGTCACCTAAGCTGTCTGTGGTTCCTCTTGTTTTAGATACATTTTCTGTTGCTTGTGTAGCTCCAGACTGCCAGCCCCCAGCTCGTAAGAAACCTGATAGGTTCTAAACCTGCCTGAGGACTGCAAGTTTTTGTTTAAGTGTCATTCTGCTGATCCTTCTGTGGTTTCAGTCTTGACTGATAAACCTTCTAAACTTTTTCCCTCCTCTAAGTCCCTTCCTTTAGAAGAGAACAGTAGAGATATGGAAAAATTGGGTAAAAAAGTTTATAGGTTCATAGGTTCATAGGTAGGTACTAGGCTATTGGCCCTAGGGCCTATATAAGCCTGTCCAAAAAGGGGGTTCCTATGAGTATAACAAAAATGCATTATGTCGAATGGGTTTTCGTCGACACATGTAGAGCGAACAGGCAAAACAGCAAAGTGGCTGTTCAGCGAATTCTTTCCCTGGGAAAGAAGTCACTTGACCACTTTGTTGTTTTGCCATGTTCTGAAGTGTAGTGTGGTCCCTTGTCCGGTATAGCTCCCGAGCGTGATTGTGCAACAGTTACTGACCTTAGGGTTAGGGTGCGGGTTAAGGTAAGTGCATATGTATGAAAGTGCTTACTATTTTATATTTTGTGTTAAATGTATGGTTGAGTTACGTGTGTATGTTTTTTCAGTTGTTTACTTTTGTTTTGGGGAGTAGAATTAGGGTTAAGGTAAGTGTGTATGTGTTTGGAGCTGTTTATGTAAATGTGCAAGAGTTACTGACCTTAGGGTTAGGGTGCGGGTTAAGGTAAGTGCATATGGTTTAAAATATTTACTGTTTTTTTTTTCCGTTAAATGTATGTTTGGGTTGTGTACATATGTGTACTTAGTTGTTTACTGGTTTTTGGGGGGTATAATTAGGATTGGGTATGTGTGTATGTGTTTGTAAGTGTGTAATGTGTTTTTTTTTTTTGCGGGGGTTGGAACAGCGATTTCTTTCCCTAGGAAATAAATCAATGTTCTTTGGATTTAACATTTTCAGCTTTCGCTGAAAATGTGTCGATGTAGCATCGTTCGCTGTTTTAAGCATTTGGTGTTGCAATATAGACCCCAAAAAGGTACCCTGGCTTTCGCCACCCAAGAAAATTATTTTCCTGTGCCCCTGTCAAACAGAGCCACAGAGGTGATCCCCAGGGTAAATTTCCTATTTCCATTCCAATCATCAAGATTTTTCTTGAAGAGTGCTAATGAGGAGCTTTGTTTGATATAGATAGGTAGTTTGTTCCAGAGTATGAGAAGTGTCTGGGACAGGAATCTATCCCTCTAGCACATTCTCTTTATTGTGGTGACAAGGTTTAGGTCCCTAGAGTGTGTAGCTTGTAGGGATTGGGATTTCTTTAAGTGGAGCATGTCCAACAACTCTGGGTTTGACATAGCTTTGTGTGTTAGGCAGAGATCACCTCTGAGTAGGTGAAATGCGACAGAGTAAAGCTGGAGTTTTTTGGGACAGTCTGCGTAGGGCGTCTGTTTGAAGCTGGTAATCCTCTTTGTGAGGTGTTTCTGCAGCCTTTCCAGTTGTTGTAGATGTCTTGTGAGGTACATACCAAAAGAGGCATTGTACTCTATAATGAGTTCTAATGAGTGACGAGTAGAGGGGAACAATGACCACTTTTTTCTTGGATGAAAAGCCTTTTGTGATGAGGTGTGCCACATAGAAGGATTTCCTGACTACTGTGGCAATGTGATTATCAAAGGAGAGACTGCTGTCCACCTGTGTCTCAAGGTCTCTTATCATACTTTCAGTGTTAAGTAGACTCCCACCTATATGGTAGTTCATGGGTACAGAGTTTTCACCAAAGGGGATGACAGTGCATTTTTGGCATTGAGCTTGAGGCCATGGCTTTGATACCAGGCATCTGTCTCAGTGAGGCCCTTTTGTAGGATGTCCACATTGTTAGGATTTTTGATTATGGCTCCTAGTTTGCAGTCATCTGTGAACTTCGTTAGCCAAAGGCCTTCTGTGTTAGCCTGTACTTCAGAGAAGTAGATACCAAACAGGAGACGACCCAGGACTGAACCCTGTGGTACTCCAATTGTCACTGGTCTGAAGTCGGATTTGGAGTCTGCTACTTTCAAAGTGTGGGTTCTGTCAGTGAGCCAGTTGGCAACCCATCTTGTGACATAGGAATTTATACCTAGTTTAGTGAGTTTATCTATAATTCCAGAGTGTGGGATGGTGTCGAAAGCCTTGGTGAGATCTAGATAGGCTGTGTGAACCACCTTACCCTTGTCTACAGCTTTGGTGACTGCTTCAAAGAAGTCTATCAGGTTTAGAAGACATGATCTGCCTTTTACAAACCCAAACTGAGTGGGGGTCCAGAGTTTGGAGATTACCAACGTCTTTGTTTGTAAGTTCCATGATGATATGTTCCATGGCTTTGCAGACCAGGCTAATCAGGCTAATGGGGCGGTAGTTCCCAGGGTCCATGGTGGCTCCCCCTTTGTGGAGTGGGATAACCATTGCTGGGCACCATTCAGTGGGCACAAAGCTTGAGGTGAGGCTATGACTGAACATGGTGCTTAGGTGGGATGCCAGTTCATTCTGTAATTTGTGTAGAACGCAGCATGGGATGTTGTCAGGTCCCATGGATGCTGTGTTTCTGGCTTTGGAGAGAGTGTTTTTTACCTGTGCAGCAGTGATTACAGGACCTTTGCATTCTTCCGGTATAGAGATGGGCCCTTTAGGGGGTGAGAAGGGGGTAAAGTTAGCACTGAACCTATCTGCCAGGATGTTGGCAATATCAATTGGTTCTGTATATTTAGTGCCATTGTGCTGTAACTCAGAGCAGATCTGAGTGTTGCCATTGAGATTTTTAATATAACTATAGAATGCTTTGTGGTTGTCTTTAGAGTCAGTGGCGATTTTGTTTTCATAACTAGCACTGGAGGATTTTATGAGAGATCTCATCTTCTTACTGAGGCTGACCAGGGAGTTCTTCCAATCATGGGATTTTACTCTTTTTTTGCAAGTTTCTTTCTTCTGTTGTAGAGTTTGTTTATGGCAGGGACCACCAGATTGGCTTCCTTTTTTTTGGAGGATAGCATCTTGGTTCTGTTAAGGATAGCACGATCTATGCACTCATGTAAGTGCTTATAAAGTGCATTTGTGTAGGATTCAGCAGTCATACATCTATTGTCCATCTGCATGGATGTCGTGAAGTTTGCCATTTCTGTCTTAACTCATTACAGCTGAGTGACGCCTCCAGGTGCATCTGCAATTACCACCTACTGAGCCTATAGGCATCAGATATTGCTTGTTCATATTTGTATTAATAATGCCAAAACCATACTTCATAGAAAGTATCAGAGTATTTTATCTTGAAGGATACATGATGTCAAACACAATTGTATTGAAATTTAACCTCTGTCAATGAGTATTTGTTAGAACTGTAAGGTGATAACTACATTTTTTTAAAGGCTCAAGCCACACCCACTGGAAGTTAAAGATACATGGTCAAAAGAGCTGTACTGGAGGGAATGAAGAAGCATGAAGTTGGCTTTGGAGAAAATTTTTATGGTGGTTTCCCTAATGGGGGGTGGGGGGGTGTGGATGTCTAGGGTGATTAGCTTGTGGTCGGATCTGACCAACGAGGAATTGACCTCTGGTATGGAACATCGATCACCCATGTTGGCAATGACCAAGTCTAGGATATTGCTGCCCCTGGTGGAGGTGTGGATAGGTTTATCCAAGGTGTTGGAATTTATGAATTCCAGAAAGCGTTGAGCAAAACAGCTGGTACATGAGTAGTTTTCCAGTTAATGGTGGGTTAGTTGAGAGCATCCATTATTAGGGTGTTGGGTTGTACCCTAATATTTTCCAGTGTATCAAGAAATGAGGAGTGGGAATCCTGGGGCATGGTGGGGGATCTGTAGCAAGTTACAATTTGGATTGTGGTCTTGCCCAGAGTTAGTTGCAGTTGGATAATCTTGGATGCATTATGCTGAGCAACTAGCCTGGAGGTGTAATGAATATGGACACACCTACACCTTTAGTGTTTCGGTCCAGGTTAGGAGGCCGAAAGGTGTGGTATGAATTTTAACCTGGTAATGCAGGGGTGCTCTCTGGAGCCTTGAACCAGGTCTCTCTAACTGCACAGATGTTGATGTTCTCCATTTTAAGGAGTGTCTCGAGTGAGTGCATTTTGAGGTTTAGACTTCTAGCATTGAGTAACATTACCCTCAGATTTTGCTTGCTTGTACCTGTTACTGCTACGAACATGTCTTTCAGGCTATTAATTATCACACCCATATGAGTAGGTATGTCTTAGATCTCCTTTCTTAGGTAAAGGTTGCATCTGATCTCCCTGATTCTGAATTGAAAGCTTCAACTCCTTTCCTACTTGGATCCACTTCCCAGGTTGTTCATCACTCCATAAAATGCAGTTACAATGCTGATAATGCCTCTTCCAGGTCTGCTGCCTTAGGTTGTATGATAAGGCATTATTCTTGGCTTTGGCTGATGATATTAAAGCCAAACCTCTGGATGCTCCTCTGGATATTAAAATTCTTTTTGGGACAGCTGCTGCTGACCTGTTCAGGTCCCTGCAGGATAAGGCCGTGAAGGAACCCAAGCATATTTTTGTCCCCTCATACCTGAATTTCAGAGGAATTACCCTTCTAAATCCACCTTTGTCCATAGGAAGACTTGTCGGCCTTATAAAAAGGTAGGAAGAGGTCTCGGTGTATTCCTGCTCTGTTTGACATATTGCCTCCCCCCCTTGTCCAGGTCCCCCTGTCCCTCTACCTTTCTCTGTCCCTCCTAAATTAGTAGCAGATCACCTCAGATTCTTGAGTGCTGCCTATTATTTGTCAGGATTTCATGGTTTGGAAGTACCTTACCCCTTTTTCAGGAATTCTGCAATATCCTCCAGAACAGCTTTCTCATTTTCCAGATGTTTTGCAGTCCCTTTTGGATCAAGGCACCATTCAGCCTGTCCAACCCACCCAAGTGGGAAGGAGTTTTGACTCCAGTTTGTTTTTGGTTCCCCAGAAGGAGAGGACTTGGAGACCAACTCCCTCTCGATCTCAAGGATGCCTATTTTCATGTTCCCATTCACCCATTGTTTGGGAAATCTTTCTATTTCTCTGTTTCTTCCTCTCATTTTCAGTTGTCTTCTTTGTCCTTTAGCCTTTCTACTGCCTCAAGGGTATTCACCAAATGCCTTGCTCCCATCATTTCTTTATGCAGGCTTTGAGGGGTATAGATATTCTTCTATCCAGACAACTTGCTTATTCAGTCTCATTCTCCCAGCAGTCTTCTGCAAGTTCTCCACTTTACCACTCTTCTTGTACAGTCTGGAGTTCACCATCAATCTCATAAAGTCAGTCCTTATGCCCTCCCAAGATCATATTTTTCTCAGTTGCAGGATTCATTCCATTCTCATGTTGGCTTCTCTTCCTGTTTTCCAAGGTTTTGTCGTTAACAACCTTCTTCCAATCTCTTCCTTTTCTGTACTGTGTCATGGCCAGGGAATTTCTCAGGGTTCTGTGGTTTATGGCTGCCACCATCCCTTGTGCTTCCTTTTGCCAGACTCCATATGAGGAAGCTACAATGGTACCTCAAATCAGTATGGCTTCAACACTGCCATCCCCTGGAGTTTCCTGTTCCTTTGTTTCCTTGTCTCAAGGTTAAACTCCAGTGGTGGATTAGACAAATTTCTCTCAAGCCGGGACTGCCCTTTCAGGCAGCAGTTCCTTCACAAAAACTGTTCATGGATGCCACAGATTTGGGATGGGGTACTTCTTGTGGCCCACTGGAAGTTTAGTGTCTCTGGCCTCATCATCAGAGGTCAGACCATATCAACATAAAAGAGATGAGGGCTCTGCTTCTGGCTCTATGGGCCTTTCATTCCATTTTTCTCCCTGACTCCCTGAAAATCTTTACAAATAATACCACCATGATGTGGTATATCAATAAGCAGTTGGGTACAAGGTCTTATCTCCATTGAAATCTAGCTCTTCAGGCCTGGGATCTGGCAATCAGTTATCAGATGACTCTTCAGGTGGTTACATTCCTTCAGAGCACAATCTATTGGCAGATTCTTTGAGCAAGTCCAGATCACAGGGTCATGAATGGATGCTTCATAGAAATGTGTTTCTGGACATAGTCCATCGGTGGGGTATTCCTCAGGTAGATCTTTTTGCCTCCTCTCTGAACAGTGAACTTCCTCTATAATGTATAAAGTACCAAGTCTTCTAACTTGGAAAGTGTATGCCCTCCCTTTTCCTTGGAAGGGAATGTTTTTGTATGCTTTTCCTTTCCTTCCTCTGCTGTTAAGAGGTCTGCTCAAGATCAAGCAGGACTCTCCCAAAATATTGTTGTTGATTCCCTTTTGGCTCAGACAGCACTGGTTCCCCCTTCTTTTTCATCTGGCCAGGGGCGCTCACCATAAATTACCTCACAGGGTGGATTTTCTTACGCAAGATAAGGGATCTCTTATCCATCCTTACGTGTCCACTCTTCAACTGATGTTGTGGGTGATAGGGTTTTGATACCCTTTAATCACCTCTTTTCCGAGGCTGTACTTTGGGTTCTGAAGGAGGCCAGGAAACCCACTACCAGAAAATTATATATGTCTAAATGGAAAAGATGTTCTGTCTGGTGACTCTCTCGACATCAGGATTCCCTTTCAGTAGGGGTTCCCTTGGTTCTCTCTTAGTTGTGTGATCTGCTCCATGCTGGCATGGTACATTCTTCTGTTAAAGCTCACTTGTCAGTAATCTCTACTTGTCTGCCCTTGTCCTCCACTTTGCCTCTTGGTTTGAGGTTAAGCAATCCTTCATATTGTGCCCTGAAAAAGTCTATTCTGCCTTCTTGGGACCTCAATTTTGCACTTGAAAAATTGACTCAGGCTCCCTTTGAAACTGCTAGTTTATCTTCCTTGCAACTTTGCACTTGGTAGACTGTTCTGCTGATGGCTTTTACCTCTGCTAAGAGAGTATCTGAACTCCAGGCTCTTATAGCTGTTCCTTCTTTTTTTAGTTTTTCACAGAGACAGGGTGTCTCTTCATACTAATCCTTCTTTTAAGCACAGGGTGGTTAATTAGTTGTCCCTCAATCAATCTATTCAATTTCCTTTCTTTTTCCCTTCTCCACATTCTGCCAGTGAGAAGGTTATTCACATGTTGGACCTGTATAGACAGCTCAGATATTATTTGTTTAAAGCAAAGGTTATTCACAAGTATGAGGAACTGTTAGTTTCTTTTCATCCTAGGACATTGGGTTTGGCTATTTCCAAGCAAACCATCACCCACTGGATCTCACTGGATCTCTAAGGCCATTTCCTTTTGTTATTCTTTTTATGCCAAATGTCTTTCTTTGACTATGAAGGCACATTCTACTACAATGGTTGCCTCTTCTGGAAACTTTTTCAAGGGTTTGGACACTAAGTCCATCCTGGAGCCTGCTACTTGGTCCTCTTTTTGTACTTTTACTAAGCATTACAAACTGGATGTTGTTTCCAGGCCCAGGGCAGGTTTTGCCAAGGCTGTTCTCCATGGGTTCATAGAGGTCTCTTCTGTCCTTTCCTCCTCCCAGGCTTCTCTTTAGCTATTGTACTTTCCCTTCAGTAAAGGATACTGCAACAGTGATATGGAAGGACAAAGTACAATTGTATAAAATGTTACCATAACAGTAGATATCCTTCTCTTCACTGTTGCAGTATTCAATCCCTCTCTCCATTTCCCTTCTGTTATAGCTCTTGCCCCTGTATTTTGTTTCCCTCCTGGCTGAGAAGTTCTTGCTTCCTTTCCATTCTGAACTTTTTTCTTGTGGATGTGCATGTTCTCTTTTACACTGGGAGGGGGTGCTTTGTTCCTTCTGGGGCAATTCAAGTCTGAGTACTTGTCTGTACGTCACCTTTGTGCCCTATGCAGGGAGAATACATGTGACATATGGCACCTATAAGATCTAAATGATTTGGTATACTGGCTCTATGTATGGCTATCCTTGGCAGGAGATCCCTTATGTGAAGAATACTGCAACAGTAAAGAGAAGAACATTAACTATTATGGCATAATTTTACACAACTGTACTTTCCTCAATGAACAGCCAAAGTTTAACCTGAGGAATAAACTTACTAAATTAAACTGGCCAGATTTCAACCTACCAAATAAAGTAAAAAGAAAAGTTTTTTTTTGTCCATTGGGCAAGCCCCAAATGGGTGGAGCAAGCCTCGTACACATCCCAAACGTATATACCAACATCAAGGTTGCATTAACATAAAGAGGGGAGAAGTCTGACAAAACAAATGAATCACTGTTTCTTCACACATAGAAACTACACCAGCTGATTTTTTGTATAGAAAACAGTATTTGGCAAGTTCAACACTGAGAAGCTGAGCTCTATAAATGAGGCTTCATGGAGTTTGAATATATAGAATTATGGGGAAGCCACTCAGCCCACATGGACTAACAGGCTTCTCACAATAATGATAAGCTATTTTGTGCAAGCGTTTGGGATAAATTAATGATGGCTTTATGCATCTGCAGACATGATGGTTTCAGTCCTTTAAGTACTGGGTAAATAGCCAAGAAGGAAGAAAGAAAAAGGGCAATAAAGAGAAAAAATATGATTTAGAGTATAGTAATCAAGGTGAGATGTCAGCAAACATCCTGCAGTTGTATGAATTCTAGTGACCAATCCATTAAGAATGAGAAGTGCTCATCAGTTTGGGATATGAAAAATTGATTACTAATGATACATGTGGCACTGCATACCTCTCCTTGCTTTTATATGTATAATGGTTAGTTTGTATACACATAAAATTAATGAGCCACAAGTCATAATTTTTGTGGTGGTCAAACAAAGGTAGTCCCTTTTCAGTGATATATTTTTGTCTTACTGCAGTGAATGAGCTAGTGCTATCCCAACAGCTATCTCCTAACCAAGGTCAGGAAACCCAAGCAGTACTTGAAGAGCTTACAGACATATTCACTGCTAAGCCAACTGAAAGAGCACCATGTAGACACATGACCTCAACAGCCAATCAAAAGGACACAGCTAAATAATAAAGCAAAAAAGGAAGTAGACTGAAATGACAAACTTATTCCGGTACTTACGTATTATCGCAACCAGATTTCAACCTGGTGTAAGTGCTGATATGTTGGTGAAATTACTTCACATTACAGTGAGAAGGGGATGTGTGGACTGCAAATCATTATGGTATCATGTTGTCCTTTCTGCAAGAGGAACAGTAATAATGGGAAAATTGTTCTTTTTGGTTTGTGCTGTACCTCCATAACGTAATGCAAAGGGGAAATAGCAAGGAAGAAGAAAGACTTGAAGCGGTTATCACATAAGCCCACATTCTTCCACACTCACATGTAATTCTTCTTCTTCTGGCTTTTTCCCAGTTAGAGGTCGCCACAGCAGATCACCTGTCTGCTCATGGTTGGCAGTGGAGTTTTATGGTGTTGAGTTGCCAGCTTGGCACCCAACCTTCCACAGAAGGCACGCACACACATGCACTCACACCTAGGGCCAATTTAGTGTGTCCAATCCATCTACAGCATGTCTTTGGGAGGAAGCCAGAGCACCTGGAGGAAACCCATGTGACCACAGGGAGGGCATGCAGACTCTGCAAAGAAGGCACCTCAGCTAAGGATTGAACCAGAGAACCTCTTGCTGTGAGGTGACAAAGCTAACCGCTGCACCACCGTGGCTGCCCCACATGCACATGTAATTATCATTCTGAAATACTGTTTCTGAAGAGTCTTTTCAGAAAACCAATTCCTGTCCTATTTTCCTTTTCTTCACAAATGTTTCCAACTGTAATGAAACAGTATGGACTTCTTACTGAAGATAGTATTGTATGCCAACACAAATGCAAATGAAATTATATGGTTTTCATGTGACTTTTGGCCATCACAAATGCAGGCATTATGTTTTAAGGTTTCTAAGTCAGAAGTTAACTGAGTAATGAAATGCCAATTTGGCATAGGCGAGTTAAGTGAAGTTACCCGACAGATACTTGCGCATTTCAGTAATAGTCTTTCCATAGCCACAGAACTTCATCAGTAAAAATTGGGGGACATGCGAATTATCGTTTTGTTTCACAAGCACCGTGATACAAAAAGAAATGTGGAGTTTTCTCACCCCATTTCACTGTAACATTAACTAGTTTCTCTGTAAGTTTAGCAATGACAGTGACTATTCTGTGCACACTTCCTTCCACAAACTCTAAATAATGCAACTGACAGTACAATAGCAGGCATGATAACTCAAGGGTGCATCTGTAACGGATGCAAAAAAGGAAGATGATTTCTGAAATTGTTTCAGTTCCTAGAAGTTATGAAGTTTTTTGCCACTTATAAGAACTTACAATAACACTTTAAAGTGCTTCATGCACTCATTTCTGTGGAAGTATGAGCATTTTGCAACCGGGAAAATCTTGTTGTGATAATACGTAAGTACCCTTATTCCATCATGTTTCCAAAAATTCAAAAGGCCTTTCAAGACAGGAAACTGGATAATGTAACCATAGAAATGCACTTTCTACCTAAGCTACATTTCTTGGGAGTCTTTCAAAGTTTGGTTCTGTTCTAGGAAGGGAGGAGAAATGTTAGGAGATGTATATTTTCATAGATGTAAAATAATCAAAACATTTTATTAGATGTGTGTAATTTATAACTTTTTTTGTAATAGGACAGATGTGCATATTAAAATGGAATTGTTAACTGTTTTCACATTTACTGCTTCTTATTACAAGCTTCATTACCTCATGTTGGAATGGAAGTCTGCTTTCTTTTAGCTTGGTTTAAAAGAGAAAATGAAATCTGTTTTGCTTTGAAAACATTCTTCTTCTTGGAATACTGAGCCATGACTGGAATACTGAGCCATGTCTACTGCTTTTTTCTTTCCTTCGTTCTTTCTTTGAGACTGATGCTTAGATTTGGGAATTCTCCAACTTGTAGAGAAAGCTGATTCCTGTATGTATATATATATATATATATATATATATATATATATATATATATATATATATATATATTTTTTTTTTTTTTTGTTTTGTTTTTGTTTATACTGGATTAGGGACTTGAACTCTATTCAGACCTGAAACAGACAAACAGTTTTACAGGAACTTTAAAAAATAGAAAATACTGGATAATTCGAAGGATGGTAAGGTAAAACTTTAATAATCTTGTCATCTGAGCTACTGAACATTTTTTGTGACACAGTAGAAATAAGGCTACAGTATTCTCTAAAAATGGAAGGAACTAGACTATTTAAATGCATTTAAAGATGTTCTTCCATATCACTGTTGCAGTATTCTTTACTAAAGTGATCCCCTGCCAAGGGTAGCCCAACGTCCGGCCAATATACCAAAGTCTTAAGTTTTCAAGAACATCGTACATCACACTTATGCTCCTCACTCATGACGTAGGACATAAAGGTGACATACAGATGTACATACATCAGAACTTCTTTGCCGCCAATCTGAATGCCATCTTCAATTGTTAGTCTGAATGCTCTTTGGTCTATGCTGGTTACAAAGCCATTTTCAGATAAGTGCCCCACTGGGGTTTTCTTCTTATCTTGTTTTTCTTTTGATTGCAAGTTTACATGTCATCCAGAAAGGGAAAATGTCAGTGTGGGAAACAGACTCCCCATAAAGACTGTCATGATATGCTTGGGTGCTTCTCTTGACCATACTTCATGCTCAATTTGTCATGCATTTGTCCCTAAGACCCTTCCTAGTCATTTATTTATTTATTTATATCTGTTGACCGGGAGTGTCCGACTGGACCTAGGTCCATTTTCAGCGGAGGCCCCGGGAGAAAAGCTCCACAGTTAAAATAAACAGACAGTAGATACATTGGATTACATAGCGATTAACAATTTACATAGCAATTACTTACAACATATTTACAGATGAAGAACATAGTACATCAGTAGACAACTAGAATCTTTATCTGTGAAGTACATAACAGACATTAACAAATGTTACAATAAGAAGTTCCTGCTGTATAATAAGTACTAGACTTATGAGCATCTGAGCTTGCTATAATCAAGGTAGTTAGTGGAGTGAAAAGAAAGGTAGTGGTTGGATGGGGTGGGTGCTATTAGAGTGGGAGTTGCAAGGGCATAGCCAGCATGTTTTTAGGTGTGCTTTTAGTAAAGTTTTGAAGTGGGTGCATGATGGTAGGGAGGTAATTATGGGCAGGAGGGAGTTCCATAATTTGGCTATGGTGCAAGAGAATAGTGCTTCACCAGCGGAGTTATTGGCTTTAGTGATCTGCAAGTGATTGTTGTTGCTGGATCTTAGTGGTCTGGTGGTGCGATAGGGTTGGAGTAGATTCTGGAGGGATGGGACATTTAGTGGATAGTTTACTAGTTTGTGGGTGAGTGAGAGTTGATACCATTGAAGGAGGTGAGGGAGTTCAAGCCACCCAGTTCAGCAAGTGAGAGACAGTGGTGACTACAGTAGGATGCCCCTGTGACAAATTTGGCGATTTTGTTGTAGCAGGTCTCTAGCTTGTTTAGATCGCATTGCCTTAGGGTGGTATATACTGGAGAGGCATAAAGTAGGGTGGAGATAAGTTGGGAATTTGCTATTGAAATCTTTGCTGCTTTGGTGAGAAGTCACTTATTTCTGTATAACGCTCCTAGTTTTTTGCGGACTTTTCTTATGGTCATGGATATGTGAATGTCAAATTTTAGTTTATTGTCTATTTCCACTCCTAGCAATTTGGTGTGTTCAGTTGCGTATCTAGTGGTGTTGTCTTTTTCTGTGATGTTAAAGTGAGAGTTGTTTTGAGTATGTTTGGTGGGTTGGAAGATGAGTAGTTTAGTTTTGTTTGGGTTGAGTATTAATTGGGCATCGGATAACCATGTTTCAACAGAGGAAAAGGCTTCCTGTGTGACATTTTGCAGTTTGGGTAGGGACTGGGTTAAGCAGATGATGGTTGAGTCATCAGTGTATTGTATGGGTGTGCCATGTTTAGTGGCAGAGTCTAGATTATTGGTGAAAACAGAGAAGAGTAGGGGTCCAAGGATGGATCCTTGGGGAGCCCCTATTGAGATAAGTAGATGGGGAGATATGTCATTCTGCTATACAATGGATTGTTGGCGGTCAGACAGGTAACTCTGATGATTGGTGACTGATTGTGAGAAGGATAGCTTATTGAGGACAGAGATAAGTTGTTTGTGTGGGACCATGTCAAATGCTTTAGATAGGTCTAGGAAAGTAGCAGAGGAGAGATAGCCATTGTTTTTATGCTGAAGGATAGTGTTAATAAAGGAGAGTAAGGCAGTGGTGATGCTATGGTTTGGTTGGAAACCATGCTGAGTATTGGAAAGGAGGTTGTTAGTAAGGAGGTAGTCTAAGACCCTGTTAGTTGCTCTTATGAGGGGGATGGAAACAATCAGGTAACATAATTAACTGATAAATTAACATATGATAGTGACAAGGGTGGTTGTAGTTTTAAAAATGGTGCCTGCCACAGGTAATATTTATTAACTTTGGGATTGTCTTAAGGTAATAAACAGGGAAGGGGGAGGGGAGAACAAGGGTGTGAGCAGGCAGTTCTTTGTACAGCTGCTAATGAGCCAAAGCAAAGACAAGTTTGTGTTTAAGAAACAATCACAATTGACCAAACAACAGGTTTACCTGTTAAATACCCCTTTAAAGTTTTGGCTGTCACCACCCATCACCAGCCTATAGGGGTGTATGTGATGACAGCAGCTACAACCTGTTGTTGGACTTGAAAGGAAGTGGGGAAATGGTGGACGACATAATTTAATTTTGGAAAGCGAGTCCTTCAGCAGGTAAGAGAAAAAACAACTCATTATTTGTTGTGGCCACTGGCCCTGTGTGCAACAGTGCAAGTTCAGTGTTGGCCAAGAACACTGTGCATTTATGGCTTTTAGTTTAGTGTGTCTATCTGCTGGCAGGCCAAGCATATGTATAAGTTCGTTGAACTTTGTTCTTGTGCATTTTAACTGGCTCTTTGCTGCATTTAAATCTGGCGGCATTCAGTTTATCATTCAACCATTTTAGTGCGTGTATATGTTAAGTTTATTCATTCATGTGCTTTGCTGCTTTAAAGTCCGGCATTCATTGAGTTTTAATTAGAGTGTGTGTAATGTGTAAGTAAGTTAAATGTACTGTAATGTACATGGCCCTTTGCTGCAGGTCCAGCATTCAGTTTATCATTCAGCTGTCGCATTCAGTTTATCATTCAACTGTTGCGCTGCAGTATGTGTAAGTTGGTGCTTGTGCGTTTCAACTTTATCTCATTCTAACTTTAACTGATTTTAATCAGAGCATGTGTAAGATGGCTTGCTGCAACTGCAAGTAAATCTTGTTCACCATTGTAACCTCAAGTCCGGCAGGTATTTTATTAGCACTTTGCTTTCAAGTCTCGTTCTAACTTTAACTGATGTTTTGCAAGTAATTAGAGTGTGTGACGCAGCCGGCAAGTCTCGTTCCTGTGCATTTTAACATCAAGTCCAGCATTCAGTTTATCAATGGCTCGTTCTTGTGCATTTTAACTTTTGTTGCTTTTAAGTTCAATGGCTCGTTCTTGTGTATTTAAGTCTGGTGTGTGTATGTGTTAATTGATTTTAATTAGAGCATATGTAAGATGGCTCGCTGCAAGTCTCGTTCATTATTGTAACTTCAAGTCTGGCAGGCATTTTGCTTGCAAGTTTTGTTCTAACTTTAACTGATGTTTTGCAAGTAATTAAAGTGTGTGCTGCAAGTCTCGTTCTTGTGCATTTTAACTTCAAGTCCGGCATTCAGTTTATCAATGGCTCATTCTTGTGCATCTTAACTTTTGCTGCATTTACGTTCAATGACTCATTCTTGTGCATTTATCAATGGCTTGTTCTTGTGCATTTAAGCCTGGTGTGTGTGTCATAGGTTCATAGGTTTGTACTAGGCTATCTGCCCTAGGGCATTTATAAGCCTAGCCAGAGTGTGTGTGGCTTTCACCACCCCTGAGAATACTACGCCCTTTTAGGGTTTAGTTTACTGTGCTTCTGTCTAGTAGTGACACAGAGATGACCCCCGGGGTAAATCTACGATCTCCCATCCACTCGTCAAGATTTCTCTTGAATAGAGTTAGTGAGGGGCTCTGCCTAACATGGATTGGGATTCTGTTCCAGAGTGTAGGGAGCCTCTTGGTTATGAATTTGTCCCTCCAGCACGTCCTATTTATTTCTGTGTTGAGGTTTAAGTCTCTTGCTCTCATGGCTCTGATGGATTTGGATTTTCTGAGGTGGAGCATGTCCATTAATTTCGTATTGGACATGGCCTTGTACGTCAGGCACAGATCACCTATGAGTAGGCGGTATGCAACTGAATAGAGCTGGAGTTTTTTCAGTCGAGCAGCATATGACATATGTTTAAGACCCTTTATCCTCTTGGTGTGGAACTTTTGCGGTTTTTCCAACTGCTGCAGGTGTCGGGTAAGATACATCCCAAATGGGGCATTGCACTCAATCATTGGCCTGATAAGAGAAGAGTACAGGGGCACAATGACCTCTCTTGATCTAGATGTGAAACCCTTCATGATAAGGTGGGCAATATAGAAGGTCTTCCTAACCACTTTGGCAATGTGAGTGTCAAATGAGAGGTTACTGTCAACCTGGGTCCCTAGGTCCCTGATTACCTCTTCCGTACTTAATGGATTACCACCTATGTGGTAATTTGTGGGTACTTTGTTTTTCCCAAAGGGTATGACTATACATTTTTTGGTGTTCAGCTTAAGGCCATGGCTCTGGCACCAATTATCCATTTCTATGAGGCCTTTCTGAAGGATGTTTGTGTCCGCTGGAGTATCAAATATGGCACCCAGTTTGCAGTCATCTGCGAACTTTGTCAGCCACAATCCTCCTATGTTTGCCTGTACCTCGGAAAAATAAATGCCAAACAAGAGGGGTCCCAGGACTGAGCCCTGTGGGACACCGCTTGTAACTGGCTTAGAGTCTGACATAGCTCCAGCAACTCTGACCCTGTGGGTTCTGTCCTTGAGCCAGTTTGCAACCCATCTTGTGACATATGGGTTTACATTTAAGCTGGTGAGTTTGTCTATGCTCTTAACTAATCAGGGACAAATCTGAACAGAATCAGGGATGGACAAATCCAATAATAATCAGGAACAATCAGGGACACTTTGAAAATATTAGCACTATTTAGCTTGAAACATTGACAGAATAAGAGAATGTGAATTAATATACATTTTCTAAAGTAAAAGAAGTATGTAACTCTAATTACTTTCATTATTTTTAAGTTCAGTTCACCACCTTTTCCTCCAACAGTCATCAGTTTTAAAAGGGATTAACAGGGACAGACCTAAGACTTGAGTCTAAATCAGGGACAGTTGAGATGTGTGTGTGTGTGTGTAAAATGCCCCAGATAGGTACAGTTGAGAGGTGTGTCTGTGTCTGTGTGTGTGTCTATGTAAAATGCCCCAGATAGGTATACCTGGTGGTTAGGGTTACTCAGGCTCAAACCCTGTACCCTTAGGTACAAGGGGTAAAAGCCTGAGTTCTCTACCCATTACACCACTTCTGATTGAAGGAGTTATAGTTCTGAACTGTACAAATTTTCACAGAATGTCTGGAATGTTTGTCTAATATGTTTGGAATGTTCTTCTTAAAATTTGGATGGTGCAGTGCCAGTGGTAATGTTGTTACCTCACAGCTAGAGGTTCTCTGGTTCAATTCTTGGTTGAAGTGCCTTCTGTGTGGAGTCTGCATGTCCTCCCTGTGTTTGTGTGGGTTTTTTCTGGGTGCTCAGGTTTCCTCCCATGACACAAAAACATGCATCTGGAGCATTTCTCCCTGGGCTTCTCTGCTGAAAATTTCCTTTGTTCCAAGTCGGCCTTTCCCAGTAAACAAATGTTAATTGAAATGCATGGTTTTCTGGCAAATCATTGAGAACTGAATTCACTAAATAATGATAGCCATTTAAGTTTCAGGCTTCCTATCTTTCGGGAAACACATGGTAACACAACATTTTATTCTATCAATGTGTCCCCAGTTTTGAGCCTTTGTCCCCCC
Source organism: Protopterus annectens (assembly GCF_019279795.1). Taxonomy (NCBI): domain Eukaryota; kingdom Metazoa; phylum Chordata; order Ceratodontiformes; family Protopteridae; genus Protopterus; species Protopterus annectens. The sequence goes on from NC_056732.1 coordinate 1,338,221,547, forward strand.
CCCCCCAGTAAGTTTTGTCTTTTTCCTGATTTCTTGTGCTCTACAGTTCTTCAGGGAAAGAGAAGTTTAGTGCTGCTTCTGCAAAGTCTACTTGCATTGTTAGTAGCACAACAGGTAGTATACTTGCTCTTGCTGCAGAAGGCTGTGAGTTCTACTCCCACAGTATGTAGATGGATTGCTGATACTGTACTGTTGTACTTTTAAAGGGGGTGGATGCTGCAGTCCTGAGAATGTCCTCCTTTGGTGGAGATACCTAGTAACTATGAACCTGTTATCAGTTTGCCAATTGCCATCCATTCCCTATTGAAATATTATTAGTTTATAATTTTTTTAATGTAACATGGGCAATTTATTTTTCAAGGGCAACAGGCACTTTACTTGTAGCTGAAACAATGACATATAAAGTTGTTTGCTAGCAGCATCTTCATTAGCTACAGATTTCTTTAATGTGGAATTATTTAGATTACTTTTACTTCTGCAGAGATTGTGCATATTTACTGATGCTGGTGGATTGTAGAAGTCTGAGTAGACTTTTTTATGATATAAATGTTCTAAATTGAACAGTTTTGTCATTATTAGTTCATGCATTTTGTTTCATTGCTTATTGGAAAATGTTCAAAACAATACATTTAAAATGTGCTCTAACAAGTGTGCTGTATTATACAAATAATATAATTTAATACAGTCAGGAAGCTGCATCAAAGAACACATGTATTTTGTGTGCAAGGGGCCTATGATTTGAAAACAGCCCAAAGGTAATTTTTATCCCCCACTGGCCAGATGCATTTTCTTTGGATGTGGGTCTCAATGCTGTTTCAATGAATGTGTGAGTTTCAAGGGCAGAAATTTTTAATTTAATGCTATTTTCATTGTGAGACTGTATTGCTTTGTTTAGCAGATGTCTATTAGTGTTTGTAAACTGTAAATGGGGTGAAATAGCCAAGTAATGGGACATTGGAATGGCTGCAGGTGGACACTGGGTCATATTCTGGTTGTCTGTTCTTCAGTTTGCATTTGAAAGTTGGCATCCCAGAACTCCATTGGAGTTGGAGGGGGTTACATAATGATGCATACAAATTTTATGTTAATCCGCATACAGATTTGTGCCTATTTTTCATAGGTTCATAGGTTGGTACTAGGCTATCAGCCCTAGGGCCTATACAAGCCTAGCCATAACAGTTCCCTGGCTATTTCTTCTCACACTATTTACTTCCCTGGACCCCTGTCTAGCAGGGCGACTGACGTGATCCCCGGGGTGAATTTCCTTTCTCCCATCCAATCGTCAAGGTTCCTTTTGAAGAGGGCCAAAGAGGCACTCTGCTTGACATGTATGGGCAATCTATTCCAGAGTCTGAGGAGTCTCTGGGACAGGAACCTATCCCTCCAGCATGTTTTGTTTATTGTGATGACAAGGTTTAGATCCCTGGAGCGTGTGGCTCTGAGGGATTGGGATTTCTTTAAGTGTAGCATGTCCAACAGCTCTGGGTTTGACATGGCCTTGTATGTTAAGCAGAGATCCCCTCTGAGTAGACGATATACGACAAGAGTATAGCTGGAGTTTTTTAAGGCGGTCAGCATAGGGCATCTGCTTTAGGCCTGTGATTCTTTTAGTGAGGTATTTCTGTGGCCTTTCCAGTTGTTGCAGATGGCTTGAGAGGTACATACCAAATGGGGCATTGTATTCTATAATGGGTCTAATGAGGGATGAGTACAATGGGACAATGACCTCCTTTTTTTCTGGATGAAAAGCCCTTAGTGATGAGATGTGCCACATAGAAGGATCTCCTGACTGTTGTGGCGATGTGGTTATCGAAGATGAGACCACTGTCCACCTGTGTCCCTAAGTCTCTTATCACACTTTCAGTGTTTAGTGTACTGCCACCTATATGGTAATTCATGGGTACATGTTTTTTCCCAAAGTGGATAACTATACATTTCTTGGCATTGAGCTTGAGCCCATGGCTCTGGCACCAAGCATCTGTTTCTGTAAGGCCCTTTTGTAGAGTATCCACATCATTTGGGGATTCAGTAATGGCTCCCAGGTTGCAGTCATATGCAAACTTTGTTAGCCAGAGTCCCTTAGTGTTGGCCTGTACTTCAGAGACGTAGATGCCAAACAAGACCAGTCCCAGGACAGAACCCTGAGGTACTCCACCTGTCACTTGTCTGAAGCTGGATTTGGAGACGGCTACTTTTACAGTGTGGGTTCTATCAGTAAGCCAGTTAGCAACCCATCGGGTGATGTAGGGATTAATGCCCAGTTTAGTAAGTTTATCTATGATTCCAGAGTGAGGGATGGTGTCAAAGGCCTTGGCAAGGTCTAGATAGGCTGTGTGAACCACTTTACCCTTGTCCATGGCTCTGGAGACTGATTCAAAGAAGTCAGTCAGGTTCAGAAGACAAGATCGTCCCTTCACAAACTCAAACTGGGTGGGGTCCAGTGTTTGAAGGTTGCCAATGTCTTTGTTTATAAGTTCCATGATAATACGCTTCATGGCCTTGCAGATAAGGCTCGTCAGACTGATGGGACGGTAGTTTCTGGGATCTAAGGTGGATCCCCCCTTGTGGAGTGGGATAACTGTAGCTCTGCACCACTCAGTGGGCACGAAACCTGGGGTGAGGCTATGATTAAACATGACACTTAGGTGAAGTGCCAGTTCATATTGTAGTTCATGTAGTACACAGCCCGGGATGTCATCTGGTCCCATGGATGCTGTATTCTTTGCTTTGGAGAGTGCGTTTTTTACCTGTGTGGCCATTATTACCGGAATTTGGCAATCTTCCGGTATTGAGATGGGCCATTTAGGGGGTGAGAGGGGGGTGAAGTTGGCACTGAATCGATCTGCCAGGATATTGGCAATATCCTTGGGATCAGTATATTTAATGCCATTATGTTTTAGCTCAGAGCAGATCTGAGCATTGCTATTTAGATTCTTGACATAGTTATAGAATGCCTTGTGGTTGTCTTTGGAATCTTTGACAATTTTACTTTCGTAACTAGCTTTGGAAGATTTTATGACAGATCTCAGTTTCTTACTGAGGCTGGTAAGGGAGTTTTTTGCATCCTGGGATTTTCCTCTTTTCTGCAACAGTTTCTTCCTTTTGTTGTAAAGTTTGTTTATGGCAGGGGACCACCGAATTGGCTTCCTTTTTTTGGATGAGAGCATCTTGGATCTATTTGGGATGGCACGATTCATGCATGAGTGGATGAGCTTGTACAGTGCCTTAGTGTAGGATTCAGCAGTTAAACTTTCAGTTCCTGTCTGCATGGGCCTTTGTCCAGATTTTTGATGTTTCTAGGCTGAGAGGTATGTCTCTCCCTATCGCTTCCAAACTGGTTAAGGATCACTCAAGATTCTTGGATTCTGCCCATCATCTATCAAGGATAATTCATGGTGTGGAAATCCCTTTCTCCTTTTCTGGGCATTCCCCAACCTTCTCAGGAACAGCTGCCCTTTTTTTCTGGTGGTACTACAGAGCCTTTTGCCTCAAGGCACCATCCAAGCGGTTTTGTTCCTCAGAAGGGGAAGGGTTTTATTCCAGAATGTTTTTGGTTCCCAGGAAAGAAGGCAGCTGGAGGCCCATCCTGGCCCTTTCGCAGCTCAACACCTTTCTGAAAATCCCTTCTATTCAGATGCTGTTCCTTCAAACTGTGTTTCCTTATCTACTTCCTCAGGCTTTCCTGGTCTCTCTAGATCTAAAGTATGCTTATTGTCACATTCCTATTTATCTCAATTTCAGTAAATATTTGCATTTCTCTGTTTCTTCCTTGCATTTTCAGTTCTCTGCTTTGCCCTTTGGCCTTTCTACTGTACTAAGGGTCTTCACTAATTGCCTTGCTCCTGTGATTGCCTTTTGCAAGATGAGGGGGGATACAAATCTTTCCTTACTTGGATGACCTATCCATTCAGGCTTCCTCTCCAGAGACCTTGATGCAGCACCTCTATTATGCTATTGCTCTTGCAAAGCCCAGGGTTTACAATAAATTTCCAGAAATCCTTCCTGACCCCTTCTCAGGATCATGTTTTTCTTGGGTGCAGGCTCCAGACCATTCTTATGCTGGATTCCCTGCCACCACCCAAGGCTCTATTAGCTATAATTGACTTTTTTCAATCCCTTTTTCCTCAAGTCTCAGTTATGGCCAAAGAGTTTCTGATGTCCAGTTTTTGCTTCATATGTTTGGTCTGCTTTTCTAACAATTTGTGGTTTTCTAGCAAATCACTTAGACCTGAGATCATTAAATAATGATGAACATTGGAGAAGGAGCGCAAGGGAAATCTACAGGAGTTAATAAATTAAAGAATTTTTATCCCAGATACCCACACATACTGGTGGATTTGTGGGATTTTTTTTAACAAAATTGGTACTAGTCTTTACAAGGATAATATTATTTTTCTCACTATCGATCTCAGTAATATCCCATACGGTAGGCCTAATGTGGTTTGAAAAAATGCAGGAAGATTTCCGTTTTCTGACTTCTGATGAATTTAAACTTAATCTGTCTTGTTTATTGTTTTGTTCTAATACATTTTGAATTTAATGCTTTCGTTCGTGGAGCCTGCCTTGCGTAATTATTTGGAGTGGATATTATATGATATATATTCTACTGAATAGAAGATACCCTTTATTGATACTAGGAGCAGTGTTGGTGCTTTGAGTTTTGTCTTTGCCTTGTGCTTGTGTGGATTACCAGTTTTACATGTTTATGACACTGTTTTGGGTACCGAGGAGTCCCCCACAAAAATGGATAACAGTTCCTTGCTGAACGAGCTTATCAGGGTTATACAAACCCACTAGCAAATGAATACGCCACTTCCTGATACCAGCACTGTAATACCTTGTGCTCAGAGTAGCCCCAAACTGACGGTTGAAGCAGCAATGACGTCACACACCGGATACGAGAGGTCTACTATACCCAGGAGGAGAGAAGAAGTGCAGGGGAACTCTACAGGACTTAACAGCTATAATTCCCAGCTGTCTAGGGCTCAAAATCATAGAACGGACTATGAATATGACTTGGGGCATTTAAATGCATATGCCCATATGGACTTTTACCAGTGGCTGGAAAAATCGTTTGCCAATACAGAGAGAGAAGGACGAAGGAACTGGGTGGAAAACGTCACCTATAAGGAAAAATGTAGGACTCTTAAAGCACAGTTATCTTGTTATAAAGCATTAGCTTTAGATAACTGGCATTTTAATAAATATATTGAACAGAAAATTGTGGCAAAAGGCCTAAGATTGAACAAGTTTCCTAACAATATAAATCAGGATACTGGATTTTTTAAAATTGTTAGTAACATACTTAATGATTGTGGAATTTCTATTTTAAAGGCTATGATAAGAAACAATGAAATAATAATGGAGCAATGCAAAAGTGATATTGAAAAACTCAATAAGGATATAAATGCAGACCTACTGTTTAATATTGTGGAATACAAGAATGTGTATCTGAAAATTTTACAGGATGCAGATAACTTAATGACAAAGAACCACAATGAAATAATAATGGAGCAATGCAAAAGTGATATTGAAAAACTCAATAAGGATATAAATGCAGACCTACTGTTTAATATTGTGGAATACAAGAATGTGTATCTGAAAATTTTACAGGATGTAGATAACTTAATGACAAAGAGCCACAATGAAATAATAATGGAGCAATGCAAAAGTGATATTGAAAAACTCAATAAGGATATAAATGCAGACCTACTGTTTAATATTGTGGAATACAAGAATGTGTATCTGAAAATTTTACAGGATGTAGATAACTTAATGACAAAGAGCCACAAAAGAAAGATATCCAAATTAGAGAGAGATATACAAGAATACCAACAGGGGAGGGCTTATTATTGTGAGAATAAGAAAAAGGATTTTGGTGTTAGATACAGGGATACCACTAACCACATACATTGGGAAGAAAGAGAATATATGGGGACCAGGGAGAAAAACATTTACAAAACGCAATACAATAAGAGTAACAATCAACTTCAAGAATATGACAATGGTAATCTAGGAATCAGCAGCCCTTTAGGGGGGGAAGGACCGAGGAGGTCCGAGAGAATCCAGTATCTAGTACAACAACCCTCCTATGCGGAAGTGACGGGGAATTATTATACACGAAGAGAAGAGGGGTTACAGGAGATAAATTACTGTTCCCCCAAAGAAATTTCATTACGAAATAATAAAGAGAGTCCCAACGGGTATGTTGTAGAACTTGGTCACAATTTAGATGATGGAGATGGTGAAACTGTAAATGTGAGCAGGGTTGCAGTCCATACACAAAATAATTTTAACATTTATAACTATACAGATATGATTGTTGATGATAATTATTTTAAGTTACTCTTAAAAGGTTTTACATTTGTGCCAGTTAAAAACCAAACATAGAAGATATAGTGCTTGACATAAAATTATTCACTAGAAAACTAAACTTGGCACGTATTCAAAGTTGATCCACATTCCACTCAGAGTAACATATTAAGACAGAGAAGTACCTACAACCCCCTCCCCCACACCAAGACATACAGAATTTTGAGATTTGTGTAACCAGTATGATTGGAAAAGTATATGGAAAAACTAAAGAAACTAATTCTAACTTAACACCCAATGAGAGAAAATTGCTCAAAGAATTAAGGGAGAATGGTAGGATCTGGGTAATGAAACTGGACAAAGGGGGAGGGGTGGTGTTAATGGATCAATGGGAGTACACAAACAAGATGCTGGACATACTAAACATGGACAATAGATATGTTATACTATCAAGAAATGAACTAAATATTTCCTACAAAAGAATTCATTTGATACTAGAGGATAATTTGATGCAGGGAATGATAGATATGCACTTATAACATTTTTAAGGGTATCGAAGCCAGTAATTCCAGCTATTTCTGGCATTCCCAAGATACATAAGGGGGTGGATAACCCACCCGCAAGACCTATAGTTACTTCACAAGGATCCAAAACCCAACCATTGGCCATATATGTGGACACAAAATTAAAGAATTTTTATCCCAGATACCCACACATACTGGTGGATTCATGGGATTTTTTGAACAAAATTGGTACTAGTCTTTACAAGGGGTACTAGTCTTTACAAGGATATTATTTTTCTCACTATCGACGTAAAGGACTTGTTCTCAGTAATACCCCATATGGAAGGCCTAATATGGTTTGAAAAAATGCTGGAGGATTTCGGTTTTCTGACTTCTGACGAATTTAAACTTAATCTGTCTTGTTTACTGTTTTGTTCTAATACATTTTGAATTAAATGCTTTCATTCTTGGAGCCTGCCTTGTGTAATTATTTGGAGTGGATATTATATGATATTATATGATATATATTCTTCTGAATAGAAGATATCGATGGAGGGACAGCCTTTATTGATAGGAGCAGTGCTGGTGCTTTGAGTTTAATCACTACTTCTTCACTGTATAACTTCCTCATTTTTTTTATTAAATTGTTTCTCTCCCCACTACCCACCAACTAGCAAGCCCTCTCTTGGCCCATTCATTCCCCATTCACATGGGTGAGATGACTAAGAGGGACAATCATTTTTGCAGCTATTAGTTTTCATTATGGCTTAATACCATGCCCCTTGGCAGCTAATATGTGCACTCAGTAACACAAGTAACCGTATAATGCTTCCTGTCTATAGGATGACATGTATGCTCCTATATATATCCTCCAGGAAGCTAACCCCCTCAAAGGACTACTGCCAAAGCAGCTTAGCAGAAGCTGAGCACACTTCACTAGTCCAAGTGCTGAATACTGTTTTCTCCTGTCCTCATCAGGATGCAATGATACAGTAGCCCAGACCACTACCCATGGGTGAGACATATGTCACTTACCCACCCTCCACTTGGCTCATCCCTTGCCCAAACCTTTAATCAAATTTACAGCCTCTTAGCCACAGTCAAGGCTGAATCCTTCTATGCTGCAGAGCTTGGCTTTCCTGGTTTTGAAGACCAAACAAATAGTGCTTTCCAAACCAAACGTAAATCCCCTTCCAGTGGTTGGGGAACCAACTCAAAAAACCTTTGTAAAAAGCCTCACCATTGTAAAAACTCATAGCTTACAGGAAAAAAAAAAGCTAGCAGTGTCCCTATCGAAGTACTATATTCTCCAAAAGAATATAGTAGTAGAAAGATTCTTTGTAGTATCACACAACAGAAAGGTGGTTAAAAATGAAAGTAGGCTTCTCAAAGCTACTTCTTGTCTGAAGTCATTGCTTTATTTGTAAATACTGCTCTACAGGCAGATGAGCACTGCACAGATAATGTGTTAAACATTGCAACAGCATGTTCTTATTTCAGTTGTTCAAAGAGGGGGCATTCTTTGAGATATGTCCACCCTCAGGGGCAATGCCATCACTGGGGGATGGATCACCACTTGGAGCGTGGTCTACAAAACTGCCGTGCCAAACAAGTTTTACCTGTTTTCAAAGACTTAATAGCTATGCTTCAGTTGCATTTAATGAAAGATAACAAATCTACTCAAAAAATCGGAAACATAAGTGCAGCAAACTGTGGTTGAAGAAAAAAATCAAGTCGATTAAAAATAGTGCATTAATTTATTATTTTTTACACTGAAGTTATTTTCTATATTTTAAAACCAATCTAAGTAAGTGTTGCCTAGGCACTGATACTGCATTCCAGCAAATTACATCCTACCTTAAACCATTATAAACTGATAGCACAAAAAGGAACAACAATTGCTGGGTACATTGACCTATCAATAAATACAAAGAAAGGAAAGAAAAGAGACCCTCAGCTTTCTGGAGCTGATTCTTCAGCGCTTTTGTACACCTTCATCAGATCTGCCAGCGGGGTTTGGGTCTACATTCATGTGCTAATTCCTATAGCTGCTATTTCCCATGTTGGATGTGTTCATTTAAATGGGTTAGATATTGCAAACGATCCTAGGTTGATTTAGTGCCTTGTGGGCAACATGGAGCTTGTTTCGTGGTTATTTAGCCAAATAAATCATTCTAGGCTTAAAAAGGCCCTTGTGGTCATTAGTCTAGTAAACACTTATGAACCTATAAGAGACATTCCTATTTAATCTGTTTTTCTTTCTTCCTTTTTTATAAAAACTGATCCAGGTTACTGTGAAATATGAAAAAATATGTGTGTGTGTGTGTGTGTGTGTGTGTGTGTGTGTGTGTGTGTGTGTGTGTGTGTGTGTGTGTGTGTGTATATATATATATATATATATATATATATATATATATATATATATATATATATGTGTGTGTGTGTGTGTGTGTGTGTGTGTGTGTGTGTGTGTGTGTGTACATACACTAGTCATTCTCTGAAGATCAATAAAAATTGTGGTGATCCAATTTCCTACGGTTCAGTATTCAGTCAAAAGAAAATAAGGTATTCAGGCCTACTGGTTTTCCTACTCTCAGTTGACTCTGCCATTCTAATACCTTCTTCTCTAGCCTGCATTTCTATTGCTGTCCAGGTCTTTATAGTGGATCTTGTCAAGGACATGAAAAATTAAGGTGTTGTGTCCAATGTTTTCCTTAGCATGCTTAGCCAAGGACTTGGTAGGGGTGTCTTGACATATGTCCTCCACCTATCATTGTAGTCACCCACCGAAGAATCCCAAATATTTTTGGCATTTCCAATCCCCACAAGAATCAACTTGACCCTTCTTACAGACCAGTGATAGTGAGCAGTGGCTCTATCACTGAACCCATTTCGATATATCTGGAGGTACAGATCAAGCCCCTAGCTGAAAGCAACAAATCATTCATACTGGATTCCATGGACTTCCTGAGAAAGATCAAGTAAATCCAAGTGAACCATGACTCCATCCTGGTCACAACTGATGATGAAGCATTGTACATAGTCCTCCCACATGATTACTGCATACAAGCAGTAACCAAAGCTTACAAGGAGTGGGAAGCCCTGTCCAGGGAAAGTGAATCCATAGGAAGGCTGCTAAATCTTTTGCTTAACAATAACTATTTTTAATTTGAAGGCAAGTATTTTAAACAAACCACAGGGATTGCAATGGGAGTAGCCATGACCCCCCCAGCTTGCCTAACACCACGCTGGGAAAATGGGAAGAGGAATATGTGTACAACTCCCCCTTTTACCAAGAGATGGCCTGTTACCTCCACTTTATCAATTGAATCTTTATTATTTGGAATGGGAGCCTGGATCTTCTTGAAAGATTTCTGGAACACATCAACAATCCTATGAGTTTTCTCTCCTTTACCACCACCCTAAGCTGCCATATAGTAAATTTTTTGGACATCCATAGTAGTAAAAATCTGGAGACAGGATTACTCACCAGTGACTTGTACCAAAAACCTACCAGGGTCAACTTGCTACTCCACTACAGCAGCATGCATCCCCGGAAAACAAAAATGAATGCAATTAAATTGCAAGGACTGAGGATAGCAAAAGTGACTAAGGAAAAAGAATCATTCATAAAAACATCATAGAGCTACAAAAATATTTTCTGGTCCAAGGATATTGTAACCATTTCATCAAACAAATCACAGACCAATCATTATTCATAAAGAAAACAATGACCCCAGTGTGGAATATTCCTTTGACCAGACTGACAGATATATCTGTAACCTCACCAGACAAAGCAACAATGATAGGTGTAGGACTAGGATCACCCTCACCTACACATTGTACTTTAACAACATCAAGAGAGCAATTGAGAACAACTTGTGCATTATCAGTGAGGACAAGACTCTGTAGAAGATCCTCCACCCAAAACTGGCCTTTACCATCCATAAAAACAAGAGTATAATGTACTGTGTAGAAAGAAGAGCACCAGTAGAGAACTTGCTACTTAGAAAAGGCACACATCAATGTGGCCCACCTTTCTGTAACTATTGCAGATTCATGAGCAACCAGGAAGTTTTCTTTTGTCCCAACAACCCGAAGAAATTTTGGAGCACAGGCTACAGTAACTGCAACTCTGACACAGTTGTTTAAAGAAAACAATGCAAGTTTGTCAGGCTTCTTATGTTGGAAAGACAATCGATAAGTTAAAAACCACGATAGCACATCACTGCACTGACATACATCAAGGCACCCCTACCAACTCCTTGGCCAAGCACTCTAAGAAAAACATTGGACATAACATCTTCACTTTCCATGTCATTCACAGGATCCACTATAAAGACCTGGATGGCAATAAAAATGACAGACTACAGAAGAAGGAATTAGATTGGCAGATAGGGCTGAGAGCAGGAAAAGTACCGGCCTTAATACTTCATTTTCTATTAACTGTGTACTGAACGTTAAGAAACTGGGCCACCACAATTTTTACTGAACTTGAAAGAATGACCACTAAGTATATATATATATATATATATATATATATATATATATATATATATTTCACTTTAGAATCTCGAAATACTGAAATCTCAAATTTCAGTATTCCGAGACTATAAAGCCAAACATTCACAATATTGAAACCCCAAAACCATGAAATTCAAAATCGTGACTTTTAAATACACCCTCCACCACACAAACAAACATACATGCACCTTCCTCCTCACACTACAACAAACCAACAGAATACACACAAACACAACAACACAAATACACTCACCTACCCTACATATAAGCATGGGGGCAAACCCCCCACTAATTATAAATACTAACTCTGAGATAGCACTAAAAAGACAAAGAAACTAAGCACCCCACTGCATACTCTATACTCCCCTTGCACAAACACACATTACATATCTACAAACACCACCACTTTCAACACTTACACACACACATTCTTACCTACCTACCCTAACCTACACCTAAAACTTCCCAACACACTCACATACACTCAAATCCCTACCCAAAACCCTTAAAAAAACAGCACTTACCTGAATCTCCAGATATATCCACACAATGGCAGGCAATCCATATCCCATAGCACACCACACCTTACAAATATGGCAAACCCCACTACAGTGAAGAGAAAAGTAAGTGCAACAGGAGCATTGCCATTCTCTTCACTGGAGCGCAATCTCGGAGTTGGTATATTTAAGTAGGGGGGAGGGCGCAGCCGCCCATGTCGGGGGTGCCCCCCTGCAAACACTTTATTAAAAGTCTCTGTCTTTGTTTTTTTAACTTACTTTTAAATGTCGATGAGAGTTTGGAATTTTGACATTTAAAAGTGGATCCACACACACACACACACACACACACACACACACACACACACACACACACACACACACACACACACTATATATATATATTTTTTCCATAATTCTCAGTAACCTGGATCAGTTTTTATAAAAAAGAAAAAAGATGTAACCCAACAGCCTGAACAGCGGTATCTGTTATTTAGCTAAATAACTACCAAACAAGTTGCATGTCACCCACAAGGTACAAAATGTGCCCTGGATTGTTAGCTGTATCTAACCCATTTTAGATGAACACATCTAACACTGGAACTATCAGCTATAGGAATCAGCACATGAAAATAGATCCAATCCCCACAGGCAGATCTGATGAAGGCACACAAAAACACAGCAGAAGCGGCTCCAGAGAGTTGAGACTCTCTTTCTGTATTTGCATTTATTGACAGATCAACGTACCCCAAAAATGTTATTCCTTTTTTATCATTTTATAATGGTTTAAGCTAGGAATATAATTTACTGAAAGGTTGTATCTGTGCCTAGGCAATACTTAGATTGGTTTTGTAATAAAGAAAACTAAATGTAGTGGAGAAGGGGATAGATTAAGGCACAGTGTTTTTTTTTCTTTTTTTAATGGACTTCATTTTTTTTTTCAACCACAGTTTGCTGCACTTATGTTTAATACTTTTTGAGTAGATTTGTTATCCTTCACTCGATGCAATTGAAATGTAGCAATTAAATTTTTGGAAACAGGTAGAACATGTTTGGCAAGGCAGTGATCTAGGCCGCACCCCAGTGGTGATCGATTCCCCAGTGATGGCACTACCCCTGAGGGTGGATATATCTTGAAGAATGCCCCCTCTCTGAACACGTGAAATAAGAACATGTTACAAGCTTTATCCAATCAACGTTCATCTGGCTGTAAAGCAGCATTTATAAATAAAGAGATGTCTTCAGACAAGAAGCAGCTTTGAGAGTCCTACTTTCATTTTTAAGCAACTTTCCGTTGTCTGATATTGCAAAGAATCTTTCGATCACTATATTTTTTTGGAGAACATTGTACTTCAACAGGGACATTACTATTTTTTTCCTGTAAGCCATGAGTTTTTAGACTGGTGAGTTTTTTCACAGAGGTCCTTTTGTAGATCATACATTTTAATCACTACTGTTATTCTTATGTAAGTAAAATTTTACCACTAACAAATACTGGTTATTGGCCAATAGTTTTAATTTAGTTATATTCTGTCTCTAATGTCTTTAAAGCACTAGAGAGCCCTACTGGTGCCAAAGAAAAACATTTAGTTCTCTGCACATTATAGCATCATAAAACATTAGATTGCTGTGGTGGTGAATAAAAATGTAATATTTTACTTCAAATATATTTAATGATAATGTGATAAAACACCACCTCTTCTCTTAAAAGTCAGTAACTCGGAGCATTATACAACATTTACTCTGTATGACATATTAACATAAATCAAAAAGAGGAGTTTGGGGACTATATTTTATTGTACAAACACTTCTCTTTATACATGGATAAGGATGTAACTTACACTGATTATATTTCATAAATGACAGCATGAGATTTGGTGGTTAAGATCTCTACCGCTCAGCTCCTGGGTTCAATCCTGCTCTTTGATTATTGTTTGTAAAGAGTTTGCTTGTACTCTTCATGTGTTTGTGCACTTCTTTCGGGCACTTTCATTTCTTCCTACCTCCCAAAACATGGCTTCTCTGAAATTCTCTCATTATGAAATTTATTACAACCACTCCATTCTAAAACCTCAGAAGCCAGTCCAGCGGTGGCTTTATTCTTCAAACACAATGCAAAAAACTACATTTTTCCAACTATAGCTTCTCAGCTCTTGCCTCCAAATTATGGCAATTACCTAGGTTAAGTGATTTTTATGCTAATGTACTTGGGGGGACATTTTAAGCCTAGCCATACTTCCCAAAGGTGGGGATCAAACCCTGTATCTTGTGTCTGTAAGGCAAGCACCTTAACTATTATGCCATCCACCAGCCTTCCACAAGAGTCAGTCGAACTTTAAGACAACTCATGCTACAGGCTTTAGGTCAAACACTCTCTACTAAAACAGCTTGAATGCAATTATCCTAAACTAGGGTATATCCCATAACTCTTCACCTTATACTTAGTAAGCAGGACTTCACAAATTACTCCATCGCTACTCTTTCTCTTATACCTAATATGAAGTCACCACTTTACAACTGTGTGCTTTCCACTTCTATGTATTACTGTTCTCTCAGGATATTATTATCTCTCATTCTCAATAAGTATTTACTATCGTCTGCTGTTCTTTTCCTACCCATTTAAATGTTTTCATGCCCTCCCTCATCTCTTCATTCTCTGTCTTGGCCTTGCTTACAGTTCTGCCTTTTTCCTTCTACTTAAGTATGTACATACATACAGTTATTGATTATACAATGTTTGTTTGTGTGTTTGCTTGTTTCTTGCCTCACCTTATTAAATTCGATGTAATTTGTTACTTTGTAACCTGGGCTGAGCCTGCAATTGGTCATATGTTGATCAGAGTAAACAAATACAAATAAATAAATAAGTGTTTGCTTTTCTAATCTGTGTCATGGCTGAAAACAGTCCATGGTGACCAGTTCACTTACTGGGTTAATGAATGAATAAATTAAATTAAAAATGTAAAATGTAAAGTAATACCAATGTTTTGATTATGAAATGATCTGTCTGACTGCCAAATGTTTTGCATATGAAAAATATGTCTGTATGTCAATATCGGAGAGTACATCTGTCTAACCTCAAGTTGTACTGATCAGTCTGCAAAATGCATGATTGTGCTGCTGTGCTAATCACTTTCCTGTGATTTTTTTTTACTTTACTGATTTTATCATACATACTCTTGACAAGAATTACAGGTGTTTTCTGAATCAGTTTTGTTAGTTTCTGATGACCTGATAAATCCAGATAAGGTTAAAATCAAAGGTATGCAGTGAAAAACAAACAACATATATCGGCGATGGAACTGTACATAATAAATAAATAAATAAAAATTAGTCGCTTTTAATTAAAGGTGAACAATAAATCAAAAAAATTCAAGAGGTGCATCACCAGACTGAAATACAAAATTAGTGGCAAACAAAGAGTTCACTTGCATAGGTTAGTCCCAATTAAATAAGCCAGAGACCCTAGGAAATGGTCCTTTGTGTCAGGAGTGCATCTTTGCATGAGATTTTGGCATTACATCTCCTTGAGCTTGACATTGTTTTAAGGTAAATGCATTGTTTCTGTAGCTTTGCTTATGGTTACTTATAAACTGTTTTTAACATGATCAGCTTTGTTATGTGATCTGGCCAAGTAATTTATTCAGTTACACAGATAAGAAGTAATAAGCACTACTAAGTCTGGCAGTCAACACAGAAGAGCAAACCTCTAAGCTATTAATGAATTGCTTCCATGGTTCAAGTTTTAATTTATCCCAACCTCCATTTGCCTGCTGTGTGACCCTGAAGAGAGTCACCTGTGTCCAATGGGTTTACCCCTTTAACGAATATATAAAATAAATAAAAAAATTCTCAGCATGCAGTTCTCAGAATACGTGGATACATCTGGGCAATGTTATTTTTTGGGTGCCTTCTCTGCAAATTGGAACTACATTTTTTACAAAGATCATTTTACTCTAACTTCCTAGCTAGATCCTTACTAATATAAACCAAGAAATAAAGAAAAGTTCACAGAGTTCTAAAATAACATATTTTAATAATGCACAAAGCAGAATAGCCTTTATTTAATGTGTATATTATTTGTGTAACTTAGTAGGTTTGTCAGCAGGAGAAGGATATGTTTACATACATGTGCCATAAGTGTTACAAAAGTATATACTTATTTTAGCATTAATTCTCTATAGAGAAATGATGCATACAAACCACTTGATTGTATCTGAGCAGAAGGTCTGTCAGTTTCTCAGTGTGACATCCACTCATGGGGATAATTAAATGGATTTGCAGATAAATTAACAGAGCGTGTAAACAATGGACTGCATGCACACTATTTCATGCACCATTGACTTTGCTCAGTGTAAACAGATGACCCATCACATGTCTCTTATTCATTAAAGGAGATTTCTCTACCTGATGCCTTGTAGGAAACCAAGTACAGTTTAGCATCTCAAGCTGGAACACCCCTCAAGTGCATTCTTTGTGGAGTCAGTGGGATGATGCCCTTTGCCCTATGCCTAGGTTAATGAATGGCAAATAATACAATAAGCCTCCCAGCAGCGTTCTTTGTTAAACTGTCTTCTTGTGGCAAGATCTGGTCTTTCTCCTTTTAACAATGTTTTCCTACATGAGACATTAGGGAGTGTTTATGCTCCTGTATGTCCTCCCACTGCTTGAGCTTGATCGGGTTCACAGATTTTATTTAGTATACCCACAATGTCAATCTATGTTCAGCTGTATTACATGGGATTTCCATAAGATCTGTGACACAACTGGCTATATGATGTGTTAGAACCTGAGAATAAATCCTAAACCATAATTTACAAGTGGCATCGGGTACTATTCTAGACACAATGAGAGGCAGTGAGATCTATACAGGAATGCTGGTAATAGTGCATCTTAAAGTATTGCTCCAATGTATTAAATATATGTAGCAAAGTACCTTTTCATACAACATTTGTTCTAAGTAAGGATGCCAATACTTACTTAGGTTTCAAGATTCCTTGCTGAAGTCTTTTATTGGTTGTGTTCTTTCCCACCTGTCAGGAAATTTTCCTAACTAGTAAGAAAATCTGGGTCTGTGTAAGAAAATCAGGTTTTAGTGAGTTCATTTTTTTTGAGTCATTCTGAATCCTCAAGCCTTTTCTTTAACTTTAAGAAGGGCAGTTTCCTTAAACCGTATATTGTTTCTGTTGATTTCCTAGCTGCAGTTAAGTTCTGTTGCCCTATCTTTTGTTTGTTTTTACTGGTGGCCTGGGAGGTTTGAGATATGACCATGTGCAGACAGTCTGGCAAGCCAAATCTTCTTCATGTTAAATTTCAGTTAAGTACAAATGCATAAAACCCATGAACATATACCTTCAGCAGTGGTTATGGAGGCAAACATTACCTCGAGTCATACAAATTGCTCATGGGATAATTTTGAAGTTGTACCAGGATTAATATTCCATTAGTCGTGCAACACTATACAAGCAGTAGATTGAGTACCTCTTTTTTATCTGTGTCAGTAACAAGGTTTTCAACAATTCTTGTTAGGTTACTATAGATAACATGGTCCGAGATGTCATGGTTAATATTCAACATAATGAAAAAAGGAGAAGAAAGTGATAAAGATCTGGAAACTGAAAGGTTTGTTTAACAGTATTTTAAAAGAGGGGGACATCTGCACCAGCATCTTGGAAGAAAGGTGTGGTGGCTGCATTACCCAACGAGGGTAAGGACCCTTCAGACCCTGCTTCATACAGACCTATTTCAATTTTAATCCACAATTCTAAAGTGTTTGTATACTAAGAGAACATCAAAGGTGTTGCTGAAATTGATAGATAGGGTTCATTCTGGTTTTGTGGAGGGGATACAAACATCTGAAAACATTAACAGAACAATGATGACCCAGAAAGAGGCAGAATGTAAGAAAATACCACTTTTATTGGTAGGTCTTGATGCAAAGAAAACATTCAGTAGAGTCAGCTGGAATTTTATGATTTGGGCAATGAAAGTATTTGCATTCCACTATTGAATAATAGAGCTAATTATGAGGTTATATGAAGGGTTGGAGGCAAGAAAAAAACTGTGAGGGTTCCTCAGCAACAATTTGTATTTGGACAGAGGAAATAGGCAGGGGCATCCTCTTTTCCCTTTATTATTTGCTTTATATTTATAGCCACTGGCAAAGAAAATAATGTACTCACAATTTCAAGGATAAAACTGGTGTGTTAATCAAAAAATGTAGCTTCATTTGCAGAAGATGATATTTTGTACTATATAAATCCAGAAAAGGACATTGAGGGACATTTTGAGATAGTTTCATGTCTTTTCAAGATATAAAATTAATGAACATAAAACAAAGGCTATAGTGGTAAATTATGTACCCACATATGAACTGGTTCAGCAATAGCCATATTTATGGGGACATAAGGTGAAATATTTAGGAGTATGGCTTGAAAAAGTATTCTGTTATGGCAGCTAAGGATATGTGGGAAAAGACTAAACAAAAGATAATATAAAAACTGAGAAACTGGAAGCTCTTGATTATGGATAATTATGGTTTTGGTCCCTTCAGTTTTATATACAAGTCAGGCATATTTTCCTCAAACAGAGGAAAAGCTGTGGATGACAATTAATAAAGAGTTGAATGAATTTATCAAGCAGATTAAGAAGGCAAGAGTTAAGTGGGATAAGATGACTCTCCTTATTGAACAAGGCAGTTAGATTATTTTATTTGAATGTATACTTTAGAGCTACACAGTTAATTATATACATAATGCAGGCAGGAGGTTATACTTCAAAGCTGAAAGGGATCATGATGAAACGGGGGGGTTCAAGAAATAAGGAGATAGTAGGAGTTTGGATGTAAATCCTTAATAACAACAGCCTTACATAATATTATATTCATAAAGTTCAAGAAAGTGCTATGAAAATGTATCCAATATAGGAATGGAAAAAGGAGATTTTGCCAATAGGAATGACTGCAAGTAGGGGTAAAGAAAATAAGCAAGAGAAAGATGGATTTTACTGGACAAAATTAGCAAATGAACCAAGGTATTGGGAACAAATAACTAGAGAGGGAATGGTAATAGAGTCGCCATTGAGCACCTTATTCAACCACAGTCTAAGAACAGGCTTCATTCCAGAAGAGTGGATAACTGCCATTGTCATCCCCTTGCACAAAGGTGATGCCACTTCTGACCCTGGAAACTATCGCCCAATTAGCTTGACAAGTCTGAACTGTAAAGCCATGAAGTGTATTATTATGGATCTTATAAACAAGGATGTATGCAATCTCCAAGCACTTGACCCCACCCAGTTAGGATTCGTCAAGGGCAGATCTTGCCTGTTGAACCTGGTTGACTTCTTTGAAACTGCCATCAAGGCACTGGATTAGGGAAAGTCAGTACATACAGCTTACCTTGACTTGGCCAAAGCCTTTGACACAATCCCCCACTCAGGGATCATTGAAAAGCTAACACAACTTGATATAAATCTCTATCTCATCAGGTGGGTGGCCAACTGGCTCACCAGTAGGACCCACAAGGGCCAAATATGTGCCTCCACCTCCGATAGCAGACCTGTCACTAGTGGTGTTCCCCAAGGATCTGTCCTGGGACCCCTACTGTTTGACATCTACCTCTCAGATGTCCAAGCAAAGACAAAAGGCCTGTGGCTGATCAAGTTTGTGGATGACTGTAAGTTGGGTGCTGTCATTGACTCCCCAAATTATGTTAAAATACTACAAGAGGGTCTCACAGCAACAAATGACAGGTGCCAAAGTCATGGCCTTAAGTTAAACACAAATAAATGTATTATCATACCATTTGGCAAAAACATGGCCCCTGCTGATTACCACATCAACAGCAACCTCCTAAGCACACAACCTGTGGTGAGAGACCTGATTACACAGGTTGACAACAATCTCAAATTTGACCATCATGTAGCAGCAGTGGTCAGAAAAGCCTTTTACTTGGTTCATCTCATAAGTAAAGGGATTGCATCAAAAAAAAAGGAGGCTATTACCTCTCTGTACTCCTCCCTCATTAGGCCAGTAATTGAGTACTTCATCCCGTTTGGTATGTACCTCTCCAAACACTTGCACCAACTGGAAAGGCCACAGAAATACCTCACAAAGAAATTCCATGGCCTCCAACACCTATCCTATGTGGACAGGCTCAAATCACTATCACTCTACTTGGTATCTTATATATTGCTCAGAGGTGATCTGTGTCTCACCTACAAGGCAATCTCGAACCCTGCCCTACTATAGATGTTCCATATCTGTAAGTTTAACTCCTTGCACATTACCTGATCGAAAGGACTAAATCTAATATACGACATTAACGAAAACTGCTAGAGAGATAATTTTTTTTTCTCAGAGGCTGCCCAGTCTCTGGAATAGACTTCCCATCCAGGGTTGTGTACTACATGAACTACAAAATGAACTGGCACCTCAGCTAAGTGTCATGTTTAATCATAGCCACACCTCAGGCTTCATGCCCACTGAGAGGCACACAGCTACAGTTATCCTACTCCACAAAGGGGGGCTCCACCTTGGATCCTGGGAACTACCACCCAATCAGTCTGATGAGCCTCATCTGCAAGGCCATGGAACGTATTATCATGGAACTTATAAACAAAGACATTGGCAACCTTCAAACACTGGACCCCACCCAGTTTGGGTTTGTGAAGGGTCAATCTTGTCTCCTCGACCTGATTGACTTCTTCGAATCAGTCTCCAGAGCTGTGGATGAGGGTAAGGTGGTCCACACAGCTTATCTGGACCTCACCAAGGCCTTCAACACCATCCCCCACTCTGGAATCAAAGATAAACTTACTAAGCTGGACATTAATTGCTACGTTACCCAATGGGTTGCCAACTGGCTTACTGACAGAACCCACACTGTAAATGTATCTGACTCCAAATCTAGCTCCAGACAAGTGACAAGTGGAGTACCTCAGGGTTCAGTCCTGGGACCGCTCTTGTTTGGCATCTACGTCTCTGAAGTACACACCAACATTAAGGGACCCTGGCTAACAAAGTTCACAGATGACTGCAAACTGGGAGCCATTATTGAATCCCCAAATGATGTGGATATTCTACAAAAGGGCCTTACAGAAACAGATGCTTGGTGCCAGAGCCAAGGGCTCAAGCTCAATGTTATCTCCTTTGGGAAAAAACATGTACCCGTGAATTACCACATAGGTGGCAGTACACTAAACACTGAAAGTGTGATAAGAGACTTAGGGACACAGGTGGACAGTGGTCTCACCTTCGATAACCACATCACCACAACAGTCAGGAAATCCTTCTATGTGGCACAACTCATCAGTAAGGGCTTTTCATCCAGAAAAAGGAGGTCATTGTCCCACTGTACTCATCCATCATTAGACCCATTATAGAATACAATGCCCCATTTGGTATGTACCTCTCAAGACATCTGCAACAACTGGAAAAGCCGCAGAAATACCTCACTAAAGGAATCACAGGCCTAAAGCAGATGCCCTATGCTGACCATCTAAAAAAACTCCAGCTATACTGTCGCATATTGTCTACTCAGAGGCAATCTCTGCCTAACATACAAGGCCATGTCAAAACCAAAGCTGTTGCACATGCTCCACTTAAACAAATCCCAATCCCTCAGTGTCACATCCTCCAGGGATCTAAACCTTGTCATCACAATGAACAAAACATGCTTGGAGGGATAGGTTCCTGACCCAGAGACACCCCAGACTCGGAAACAGACTCCTCATACATGTCAACGAGAGCACCTCTTTGGCCCTCTTCAAAAGGAACCTTGACGATTGGATGGGAGATAGGAAATTCACCCCAGGTATCACGTCAGTCGCCCTACTCGACAGGGGTCCAGGGAAGTAAATATTGTGGAAAGAAATAGCCAAGGAATTGTTATGGCTAGGCTTGTATAGACCCTAGGGCCAATAGTCTAGTACCAACCTATGAACTTATGAACCTATGAACCATACACATCAAACAGAGTACCTAACTGACCCTCTTCAAACACAACCTTGATGAGTGGATGGGAAACCACAAATTTGTCCCAGGGGTTCCACCTGTGTCCCTCACTGACAGAGGCAACAGGTGCTGACTGAGGTTTCATTTTCTGGGGATAAACTCTTGGCTAGGCTTGTAAGGGCCCCAGGGCCATTAGCGTAGTAATCTCCAATGATTCTATGATCCTAAGATGCCAAGATAAGGTTAGGGATTGATATCAGAGTATAGGAAAACAGAAAGAAATAGGGGAGTAATAAGTGAAAGACCTGATTTGCAAGAGGTTATAGTTAACTGTAGAACAGAAGCTGCTGTTACTATCAACAAATTAATATGGGTAGAAGTTCACATTAATAATTGTATGCTCTTCTGAAAAGTTTATTGTCATGTAAACCAAAAATAATTATTGCAATTGATTTTGTTATTGCTTGTTCTCTTTGCTAAGTGGCCCAGGCAGAAAGTGGTCCAAGGACCAGCCCATTTACCTTGTTAACAAATGTTAAATATATAAAAAATATGTAACAGAAGTCAGCACTACTCACCAAAAACATACAGCATGAGCATCTTCTACATAACTTCCCATCTGTGGTACTATTCCCTTCCTTTACAGTATTTGTAGATTCCCATCATATGCTTATCTTTGTGCACAGTAATTCTGCTTGTTGCAAGCGAAAGAGAATGATTTTTTACCTCACATCCTATGAGTTATCTGCATGCATGCCATCATCAAAACTCTTTGGAAATTAGTGTAGAACACCCACACTGTCCTTTCTATTACAAATAAGGTAATGAGTGAAAACTCAGACTCACTGTTAGCTACTAAACCTACAACTGAAATAATTTATTAACATATTTATTAATTAATTTATTTATTTATGTGTTTATTTATTTATTTACAACATTTCAGCCATACAAATGAAATGGTCTGAGAACAGTTTTCAGCCACAGACCTGGCCATCTAGACAAATACAGAA
Source organism: Protopterus annectens (assembly GCF_019279795.1). NCBI lineage: Eukaryota > Metazoa > Chordata > Ceratodontiformes > Protopteridae > Protopterus > Protopterus annectens. The sequence continues at coordinate 1,338,244,348 of NC_056732.1, forward strand.
AAGGACAATCCAAAACATCCCATAGGTACAAATATGGAAGTCAGAAAGTAAAACTGTACATACTCGATGCAGCAGTTCATTTAATGAAGCAGAGCTATACCTAGAGCAGGGTGAGGGGGTTGCTGCCCCAGGCACAAGTTGTTAGGTGCACAACCAGTAGTTGCCAATGGGATGGAAGTAGAGCACTGGCATTCATTTAAGAAGCCAGGGTTGATATTGCTTAGTGTGGTACTTATGGTAGCAAAGAGCTTATATTCATTCATTGTTACAGTTCCAATCGACCAATTCATTTCTTTGCCCTGGAAGCCTTTTTTTTTTCTGGCCCTCAACTTTGACTTGAGACGTCAGCAGTCTGTAGATGGCTCAGGTCACCAGTTGATATAGCTTTGCATTACATAGGCAGTATGTGATGGTTTCTGCAGGAAGATGTAGCATTGTGAGATCATTCATTTCTTACCAAACTGAAAAAAACATAGATTTGCAAAGAATGTAGCATTTTACATATCAAGACATGGCAATACATAGTAATCTGAGTTCACATCTTTCTTACAAAATCAGAATATCAAGATGGCACTTTCCCAACAAGGATTAGACAAGGAATATTCTGTTTGTGCTACAGGTGATTATTTGTGGTTCTGTATTGAAAAGAAATTGGTGGTATCCCACACTGTTAAAATAAAATGACTGAATTTTGGTAAACTATGTCCTGCATGTAACTGCACATGGAAGTAGTATTTAATGTTTTACACAACAACTTAACACTACTAGGAGAAAGAGGAGATGGAAGTGCTGTGGTCTAGTTTTTGTTTTGGGTTCCCAACCTACATCTTTAAAGCAGTTATTTTCCAGTAATAAGTGGCCTTTTTCTCCTAAACGTTTTTAACTGGTTGACCTTTCTTATTTTTTCTGGTATACTGTTGGTGCAGTTTTTGAGGTTTAGGCCTTGAAAGTTGCATGACCTCATTGTTCCTTTAAGGATAGTTCTGATGTTTGTGTCATTCACATGATAGCATGCTATTTGTATTCATTAAGAAGCTCTACACTTCACACCCACCCTCAAAACAAGGGTAAGCAGCACAATATGCTAATGAAGGAGTATTGCTGCAGTACATGTTAATCAAGCAAAATAACATGGCAGAGCTATTCAGGAACATATAAAATGAACATGTACACTCATGGGTGTGGGGGTTTTTTTGCCCTGAAATCCAAAACTCTTTGGAATGCAACTATGAAGACACTTAGAAAAAATGTTAAAGGTTGCTGCTTCCATCCTTAGCCAGGATGTAAAACAGGCTTTAATTCAATGTGCTGTTGCTGCCAGACCTTGTCGAAGAAAGAGAAGGGTGTTTAAACCTCGTTTGACTTATTATGGACTGTATGATACAGAAATTGTAGTGCAATACAGGATGGACTGGGATACACTAGAGGAAACATGCAACCTTTGCCATCCTTACATGAGATCCCAGGGAAATCGTGGAGAACCCATCCCAGTGGAAGCAAACATATGTTTAGCATTATGTATCCTAATTAAAGGTAATTTTCAAAGACCCACAAGAACTATAGTAGAGGTGTCACAGACCTCAGCTTCTATAATCTAACATCAGTTTCTAAATGCAATGCTACAACATACAAGGAATCATATCCATTTTCCACATACCCTAGAGGAGAGAGAGAAACAATCAGGCAACACTTCTATACAATAACACACTTCCCTGAGGTTCTGGGGCTATATATTGTACACAAATAGAAATAAAAAACCCACCATGTAAACAGGGAAGGAAGTACATCAACAGAAAATGATACCACTCTATTAACTGTCAGGTTGTCTGTAATGCCCAAGAGATCATCTACAATGTGTGTTCATTTAACCTTTGCAGTTTCCACAACTGACTCATATGGCATACCTGTAATCTGTGCACAAGGTGTGCTATGAGTGACTTTCCACAATGACATCTTAGTGGGGTATGCAGGTTATACACTGGAACTTTGGCTCATGGCATTCATGAGAAGCTCACACAACCCCAGTGTGCAAGGATACAACAATATCCATTCTCAAACTAGGAATATAATAGAACATGTACTTGGCTTACTCAAATCAAGGTTCTGGTGTCTAGACACATCAAGAGGTACCCTGCAATATGATCCAACCACCTCTCCCAATTACTTACAGTCTGTGCCATGTTGCACAATATAATTCTCAGGAAATAGCTTTGACAAGGACAAGAAGCCCAGAACCACAGTTCCCTGGACCACTGGCAAGGCCAGCAAATACAGATAATGATTCTGAGGAAAAACCACCAGTTGCAGATGGTGCTGACAGATGTAGGTGTGCACAATATGGCATGTCGCTGGCTAAGATGCAAAGACTAGTACACACAATTACTATCAAACTAAAAAACTAAGATCCTCAGCATATACAAATATTAAAAATGATGCCTGTCAAAGTCCTTAAGCTTTACTTAACCATGTAATGGTTGATTTCTGTCAGCATCAGACAAAATTATCATCCAAGGACACAACTTGTAGCTGCAATATTAACAAGGTAAGAGTGGAACCTTTAAAAAAGAGATTAAATGATTACTCTCATATGCAAATAAATTTGTCACTAAGATGAAACATGGCTCAACTGTACAGTAATGTCAGGATTAATTCATGACTGAATTACGGAATATACATATATGATTCTGCCCAATACTATACATCACGCAATTCATTTGACCAATGTACATAAACCAGCAGTGAGCAAGTCAATGTTAGCATAATTTGCAAAAGTATAATAGCAAACAATAATTAAATATCTAGTATGACTGCATTACTAATAATAAAACAATGAATACAATATGGGTCAAGAAGTACATAACCAATCATTTACAAATGAGCAGGAAAAATAAATATAAAAACATTTATTCTGCAGTGCATTTGAGTAAGAAGCATTAGCTACCCACTCAATGCGTCAGACATATAGGCAAACTTAAGTCACAAAGAAATGTGCAAAGGGCAGGGCACAGTCATCATCACTTTCACATGGTGAGGGAGGGGATACAGGAAGATAAGCCTGACATCAAAGAAGTATGTGCAAGGGAGAAACACATTTTTCAGCAAGTGTACAATTGTCATGGCCAGCAGCAAGAGATTTATATCAGTCAGCAGTAATGTTTATGTAACATGTGTGTGTGTGTGTGTGTGTGTGTGTGTGTGTGTGTGTGTGTGTGTGTGTGTGTGTGTGTGTGTGTGTGTGTGTGTGTGTGTGTGTGTGTGTGGTATAGGCAAGATGATTTTTAATGTGTATGGGTCTGCATGAACACAGTCAAAGTACTTGTGCTAGTACTACATTCTGGCATGTTGGATAGGTATGAACCATGCATGGCAGAGTAGTCCGTTCACTGATGTTGCCCCTGAACACAAGAACCACCTCTGCTAGAAGTTTCACTGCTAGTTTCATCACCCTGGCTAGAAGTCAGGGTGCTACCTGAAAGTGAACAATATCTACTGGATGAGATCTCATCATGATTACTTCCACGACCATGTGGGCGACCATGTCTGAGCATGAACACCTCAATCACGGATGGAGCAGTGGAAGTAGTGTCACTCTACAAGAGATTTGGCAAAAAAAAAAAAAAAAAAACTGGTGACAAAGAGTCACCCTGAAATATCCCCCTTTGAATTTTTGTCCCTGGGATAATAATTTCTCCTTATGGCTTAGCTGCAGAGTGGTTTATTGTTTCATTGTCAGTGTAATTTAATTGATCAGTATAGAGTGTATCTTATACATCTGTAAATACTGATTTATCCATGAATATGGAATGCTGTCAAATGCTTTTTTTTTGTAATCTATCCTTGCCATACTTAGATTCTTCCCCTTTTTACAATTATCTATTATGGCATTATTTAGCAACTAGTGATTCTTTGTTCCATATTATTTCATTTTGTTACCCTTTTGTTCTATTGCCATAATTGAGTTTTTTCTAAAAGACAAACTCTGTCTGCATCCTTTCCAGGATATAGTTTGTACATTGTCAAAAGGCAAGTTATTGATCTATAGTTTTTAGGATGGCTTATAGGTTCACTCATAAGAAGGACTATCTTCCTGTTGTTAACCAAATTGCTGTCTCTTTGGGATGTACATTTAAGTAATTCTTACGCAGAGCTAAATTTTTGTGTAAAGATGTTAATACTTTTAGCCAAATGTTAGGTACTGCATCTGGGCCTGGGATTTTCCATTTAGGAGCTTTTCTTAATTTTTGTTTCATTTTTTTCTGACTGTTATTTCATTCCATTTCATATTCCCTACATTTGAAATCCTTACAGTTTCTTTTAAATATTCTATCCATTCATCTTTGCTATGTCCCACAGGGTCTTCATACATATTTCTCCAAAAGGTATCTATATCTTCTTTTTTGGTAGTGTTTTCATTCATTTTGTTTTATTTCCCAATTCTCTATAAAGAAACATTTTGAGTCATCAATGAACTGCTTATTTTGTACTTTTCCTTCATGTTTATATAAGTTTTTTCTGGCTGTGCTGATGTCTTTAGTTTATTATTTGCAATAGTGTATGATAGATCCTGCACTGCTTTGATACTGTGCATTGCTTTTACCATGCCTGTCTTTCTATGCATTTTTATTGATAAGGTCTCTCATTTATATTCTTCTAACAGTGACACTTCTTGTCTTAACTGCTTTATAGTTTTCTTTATTTGAAGCTTCCACGGTGGCATTTTATTTCTTCCTTTCCTTTCTCTTATTGCTCTGTGTTTTTGTGGTACATACATACATACATACATACATACATACAAAAATACAAATATTTCAAGCATACTTCTCAGCCGTACAGATTTTCACAGAATGTCCAGATTTTTGCCTCATATTTTTGGTCTAGTTCCCATAAAATTGTGTTTTTTTTCTGGCAAATCACTGGCAAATCATTGAAGACTGAAGTCAGAAAATAAGGTCAGACGTTTGACATTCAGACTTCATATCCTTCAGAAAATTCATGCTAATGCAAAACTTGTTATTCTATTAGCTTTCTAAGTTTGTAAGAGCAATATTTAAACAGTGTCCTTATTTCTGGGCCTTTGTCCCCACATTATTTGAGTTTTGTCCAGTTTCCTAACTCTAAGAAGTTGAGATGTATGATTTCAAGCATGGACATTAATGCCCTTCTAGCCTGCCAATATATCATAACAGTTGTTCCCATGATGTCCCCAGGCTGCTCTTAAAAATATCTAAGCTACTGCTTACTTTAATGTAATTTGGTAGTCTGTTCCACACATCAGCTGCTCTCTCAGAGAACCAATTAGTACATTTCTCCTTCCTACAGAATCTTTTTTTATTTCTCCAAATCTTTTGAGTTTCTAATACTATGATGGGAATGGATCCCATTCCTAAGTCAAAGTACAATTAAAGTTCATGAAATTAGTATTGCTTCAATCTTTGATGTCAGCCAAAAGTATTCTTCACAGCATCTGCCATGTGCCCAGTAATGACTCCTTCTGCAATTTGTATGGGGTTAAATGGACTGGTAACATATCTAAATACAATTGTAGATTCTTTTTTATAAGACCCATTGCTCCTACTACTATTGGAAATGTCTGGGTATCTTTCTTCCACATTGCTCTCATTGCAGCCTGCAGATCCTGATCTTTTATGACTTTGTGTCTCTCTCTACGCAGGCCACTGTAGTAACTGGGTGTAGCGATTTCAATGATCAATGCTAGTTTTGTCTTCTTTTCTTGGACCACTATATCCAGTTTTCTAGCATCTATCTTTTGAACTGTTGGTAATGAATGATCCCATGTAATATAAGCTTCAAATATAAGCTTCATCATTTTCTATGATGCTTTGTGACTCATGTTTCCATTCAGTATACAACTTCTACATGGGTTATTTGATGACTCTCTAGTACTTTTTGATAATGCCAAACATTCCCAGAGGTAGTTGTCTCTAAATGCCCTACATACCTGAATAAGATCTCCTCATAAATATCTATACGAGACACTGTACAAATTCATATATTTTAGTCTTTCATAAGGTAAGACTTTATCTGTTATTAATTTTGCTGCGCAAGAATATATCCTATTTAAACTTCTTTTATATTACATGAATTTATCTTAATAGTCTTATTTAGAGTGCTCATCTGTTTTATTAGACTTCTAACATTTTAAGTCTAATTTACTTTCTGTAATCTATTTCTTTCATCGAGCTTAATGTGTCTATCAATCTCTATTAAGTCGAGTAACTCTTCCCTTAGATCATTTTCATCTAAACTGAGAGAACATTCTTTGCTGTCTGTTTCCTGCAGGCATTCTACAGAAAGTCACAGAAGATCTTCCTGTGACATATTCTCTTCAGAAGCATTCGGTGTCATCTGCTGTTCCTTGATATCAGAACATATTGACCCATTACTCAACAGTATTGCCTTTGTCACTGTTGCTACTGTTTCATGTTCCTTCATGCTCCTTCCCTTGTTGCACTTTTGGACTGGTTTCCTACAGAAGGCTCCAAAGCATAATCACATGTCAAATATTCAAATGCCTCCCATTCCACTTGTTTCTCCTTAATTTGGAACCTCGTTTTTCTATCATGCCATGACATCACCTGTGTTGGGTTTCCTATACTAAAATCATCCCTTCTCAGGTAATCCATAACTTCAGTTTCTGTTTCTTTAACTTTATTATTAATTTTCGTTTCTGCTTCCCCCTTTCGTTTTTGTATATTTATGTATTGTGAAATTTCCCTATCTGGGTGCCTTTGCCTGTATTTCTCTTCAAATGTCTTTTGTGCTGCTTTTTTTTTATATTGCTTTCTCCTTTGATTATATATATTGCACCATAGCAGATCTGCCCCAAAGGCGAGTGTGCTACTTTGGTTTCTCTGGCTGTATTTCTCTTCAAATATTTTTGAAGTAGCTTTTTTATTGATTAGTTTAGCTTTCTCCTTTGCATAAGTATCACAAAATATCAGATCTCTTTTTTATTCCCATGTCCATGTTTCTTTTTTATACCTTTCAAAAATCTCTGGATTTTCTTCTTTATATTTTCACACTTCCTCTGTCGCTTCTTTTTCCAGGAGGTCCAAAGTTTATTTGTGCATGTAATATTTTGCGCGGGGCTATGGTACTAATGAACACACATTTGAATTTGAAACTTTTGACAGGTTTTCTTGTGGAAGTATTTTTCTTTTCTTCTCATTCTCTTATAATCTTTTTTAATATCCTCTATCAGGAAATTCAGGGCTTCTTGCTTAATAGTAACAGTACATAATTTCTTCCTTATCCTCAATAGCCCACTCTATCATTTTTATGGCTTTTTTGGCCTGTTATTTTTGTGTTTTTTGTGTACTACTACTTCATTCTACAACCGAGGGAACACCCCCCACCCCTGGGTCTGGCCTAACCCCATTGTAGGAATGTTTTTGTGACTTGAGGATTCTACACTGTCATTTCTAACAGCCCTGGCACTGGTGTGTACACCAAGATTGGGCACATTTTTATCCTGGGACCTGTGCACCCTGCTGTTTTTTTTATTTTTTAATCTACCTCTCTCCATGATAACATGTTACATACAATACAATCTATACATCAGTGTCATCTTAGTAAGATTTTGTGAAAACATGCTAAGCTACTTACCAAGACCTGAGGATGAGTTCACTTACAGTAATACTACTCATCTTTTCTTGCCTATTTTATCATCTCTCAATTCAGAATGAATGTAATAATCTGTATGGCTGTTCTTATTCGTCTTAAACATCTGCATCCAAAATCCCAATCTCTCTTTATTTCTTGAATTTTCCCCAGCTTTATCATCTCTTTCCACTTTGAATTGTAGCTTTCTGCTTGTGTTATGTATATGAGCCTTAACTGTGTAAGTCTAAAATATCTTGTCAAATTAGATAATCCTAAACCACATTGCTCCAGTGGAAGAATCAACATATCCCACTTGACCCTTGCCTTCTTCCCATCCCAGATAACTCTTCATTAACTACTATAAACAACTCCTCCTCTGGTTGATAAAAGTATGTCCGACTTATATATAAAACCAAAGGGAATAAAAGTTTTCACTGTTTTTAATCTTGCTGTACATATCCACAAACAAAAGCTTCCAGTTTCTCAGTTTTTATATTATATTTTAGGGTTTTTACACACATCCTTAGCTGCCATAACAGAATCCTTTTTAACCCATACTTCTAAGTACTTCATTTTATCATTTCCCGATAAAATAAGCATTGCTAAACCAACTCGTTTGTGGGTACATAGCTTTTATTTTGTTTTCATTAATGTTATATCCTGAAAGGACATGGAACTGTCTCAAAATGTTCCGCAACACCAGGATGTCCTTTTTTGGTTTGATCAGGTATACAATAATATAGTCTGCAAATAAAACTGACTTTTCCAGATAACCATATCAATTATATTCTTGAATTTCTGAGTCCCTTATTTTCCTTGCCACTGGCTCTAAAGATAATGGAAAGAGGATACTCCTGCCTGGTTCCTTTCTTCAGGCACAACCTATTGGACAGGAGCTCTCCCACTTCAATTTTTGCTTGCAATCCCCTCATATATCCTCCTAATTAACATTATTATTGTATCAGGGAATGTAAATGCTTTTAATGCCCTGCTCAAAAAATCCCAGCTTACTCTGTTGAATACTTTCTCTGCATCAAGACCCAAAATAACAGTGGCATTTTATTACATTCTGCTTACCTCTGTTGCCAAGTGTTTGCGTCCCCTCCACAAAACCACATTGAACCATATCTATCAATTTTGGCACACATTTGCGATTATTTTAGTTATTATAGACATAAGTACTTTATAATCATATTTTAGAATTGAATTGGGCTTATATGGAGCTGGGTCTGATGTGTCTTTTCCATCTTTACATCTTTATAGCCACCACAGCTTTCTTCCAGGATGTTTGTACTTCCCCTCCTTATTCAAATGCTGTTAAACAAAGCCTTCCAGATCTTTATAATTTCTTCCATCCTTGCTTCCAAACTTCCACAGGAATACCATCTATTCCTGGAGACATTCCTGCAAACTGATTATAAGTAATTGTTTTTATTCCAGCACCCCTATCATATCTGCTTTATATAAATTTTCATAAAATTTCCAAAATATCTCTAATACCTCTACATGATTTCCAGTTATTTTTCTTGTTATATGCTCCCTAATTTTGGCAACAGCCCTTTCTACTTTCTGTTGCCTAAGTTATTGTACTAAACATTTTTGTGCTCTGGAATTATTATGGAAAATTGTAGCTTAACAAGCTTGACAGTAATTTTTCTATTATACAGGTAGTCTCTTATTTTCTCTTTAGCATTCTGCAGTTGCACCACTCTTGCTTTGTGAGATTCCCCTTATTCCGCAATACTTTAACTGTTGTCAGTCCCTCTAAATATTTCTTGTTACTTCTTAACCACATCTCTTTTTCTTTTATTTCTATCCTACTTTTAAACACCCCATTCATTTTATCCATCTTACTTGCTATAACTTCTGCAGAATTTTTAACTTCCCTAATAACTGTTGGATAACTTTCATTACCCATTACTTAAATTCCTTTCTTTTTAACAAGTAGGCAGGGAATCATCAGTGTCTCATTTTTCTCTCATTAGCCTGAATTATTAACTTAGTAGTTATTAGCATGATCTGAAATAGTTATTGTGTGTATGTCAAAGCTTTCAATTAAATGCACATGTCTGTGCCTGCTACCTAACCTACATACCTGACACTCTTATTCCTAAACACCTTCCCTTATAGTCCTCTCTCTGTCTCTCCAAAAATAAAAAAAAATAAAAAAGGGCAACTGTACCACAAAAACATACTCCCCTTGCATAGCTCTCCTCTTCACCTGTGTGTCTTGATTTGGTCCAATTGGCTATACAACATTATTCTGCTGTTCAAAACACACAAAAGCCAGGCAAAAATCTGTGCAGACTCCAAAGAAAAAATTCAAACTCTTCTCCAAATAGGATTTTAGCGCTTTCATTCACTTTTATTAACGTGAACTTCCTCAGAAACATCATTTAATATAAAGCAGTTGTATAAATACTATTTCCACAGGAAATTATGTCAGTTAATTACAAAATTAATTCATTAATCAGATGATGAATTACTTCATTACAAAGTTATTATTTCTTACTGTTAAAAAATGTTTTTATGCTGTGTTTTTTCAAAAAACTGTACTAGTTAATGTTAGTTTCTTATTTGATTTGATCAAAGTTCTTATATTTTGTTTCTATGTGTTCTACTCTTATTCTTTTGTGGACTTCACATGTCCAACTATTTATATAATAAAAAACATTTTAGATTTATCATTTCATTTAGCCCTGGTGTTTGGTCGGCCCCAAATACTAACTGCCACAGGGATTCCCTACATTCTAAATGGTTGTTCAAATCTCCTGAAAACAGTTCTTTTCTTATTCTATCTAAAATAAAGAATTCAAACTTCTTGAACTCTGCACATGTAACTGCATGCCTAGCAAGTGCATTGTTCTTGTCTTTCTTTTTAATTGCTAAAACGTGTTCGTAAACTCTCCTTTTAAATACTCTCTTTGTTTTCCCTATGTAATAATTTTTGCATGATACACAGGTTGCCAGATACACTACTAATTCACTGTTACAGTTGTAATATTCATTAGCCCAAAAAGTATAGTTCAGATGTTCAACTGTTACAAATGAAGTGTTACTCATGTATCTACATTGTTTGCAGTTTGTACAACTATATGTCCCTTTCTTATTTGTACAACCCCTTTCTGGATTCTTGTATTCATTTTTACTTAATTCTAACAGTTGTTTTAAATTATTCTGCTGTTGTTACTCATCCCTGGTGTGATAACTCTCCAAATTCATCAGATTGAGTTTACAAATTTCCATTTATGTTGTAAAGAAGTGCTTCCACCACCATCCTGCACATTTGTTTACTCTTTCCCCTGTGTCCTCTGCTCTGCTTGCCTCTCATTTTCACCACTGTCCTATCAACCCCTTTTTTACATGTTTAATCTGGTCAAGTCAAAAAATAGAATCACACACAAAACACATGACCGGAAATGGCCTGTACAAAAAGCCTTCAGTTTTTATACTCACCATTTGCATAGAGTTTGGCATTGTGCACTTGTGCTGGGTGACAGTGAAAGGCATTTCTTGTCCTATGGTAAAATTGCTGAGTTTTTGCTGTTGCCTGCACTAGTCTGGCTGTCTTCATGCAAATATGCTTAAACCCACTGCCTTATAGGAATACAAAGTAAAGCCACTACTTTCAGAAAGTTACTGTAACATTTATTAGACTGCTGGATGTCATGAAGTTGTAGTTCCTGTGTAGTATGTTGTGATAATAAGAGCAAACACACTGGCTCAAGGAAACCATGATCTAAAATCAGAAAGTTTTAATAGATACACAAGCTTTTGCACAATGTGTTTCTTCCAGTGCTTAAAAATCACAAATAAATGCACACACACACACACACACACACACACACACACACACACACACACACACACACACACACACACACACACACACACACACACACACACACACACACACACACACACACTATTTATTTCCAGTTTGATGACCGGGCAGGTCCACTGGGCTCAGGGAGCCTGTTTTCAGTGGAGGCTTGGGGAAAAAAGCTCCACATTACATAGTTTAGTTGCATATACAATCATAGTAAAGAAGACACAATTGCAATTTCATTCCATGCTAGACAATGAGAATAAATTCTTTGGTTACATAGTACCTAAATATTTAGGATGGCAGTGGTAACTTAATTGAGAGAGAGAATAAAGACTTAGAAGGAAAAGAGAGAAAAAAAGAAAAAAGGTGGGATTGGTTATTTATAATACGTACAATTATGTTATTTACAATATGTATATTTATGCTAGGTTAGCTTGTACTCAGAGTTAGGTAGGAGTTTAAGGGGTGGACTGATTATTAGGCTAGGTGGGGAGAGTGCAATTGCATTTCCTGTTAGAGGAAAGGTAGGAATGTAGCTGAGTTTTAAAGTTTTCATAGTTTTCACAAGTCCTTAGTGAGGAAGGAAGATAATTCCATTTTTTAGCTAAGGAAAAGGATAGAAGAAGCTGACCAGCAGGACGATTGGGTTTGCAGACAGTGATTAGGTTTTGGTGAGTAGATCTTAGAGTTCTCTGAGTGGTGTAAGGTTGAAGAATGTTGGTTAGTGCTGGGCACTTAGGTTGAAAAATTAGTCTGTGGGCTGTAGTAATTTGGAGATAGTCTAAGTATATTTATTGTTATTGCTCTTTCTTTCATTAATCATGGTACTTATCCCACCAAAAATAGTTTGGCTGTAGTATTTCTTATATTAACAAGTTCATTCTTTATATCAGTCAATATCTGAATGTGATATCCTCTCCACTCAAACTCCGTAATAAGATCACAGGTTACTATATTATAAATTTTACAATCTGTACTTCTTCTAAATGTTGTTAGCATTTGAGCATGTACTATATTCGGAGAAAAAGTGATTGGAATGCATGCAACTTTTATATTAGTATGTAATCTTCCTCATGTCCTTTCTATATATTGAAGTTTATAAGCCATGAGCCTTTTGAATCAACATTTTTTTCTAAAGAACTATAAACTCTGTCTGCATCATTTCCAATATATAATTTGTACATTGTCAAAAGGCAAGTTATTGGTCTATAGTTTTTAGGCTGGCTTGTAGGTTCACTCGTAAGAAGGACTATAATTTTTCTCTTGTTAACCATATTGCTGTCTGTTTGGGATGCACAGATAAGTAATTCTTACTTGGGGCTAAATTTTTGTGTAAAGATGTTACAACTTTTGGCCAAAAGTTAGGTACTGCATCTGGGTCTGGGATTTTCCATTTAGGAGCTTTTCTTAATTTTGTTTCAATTTCTCTGGCCATTATTTCATTCCATTTTATATTCCCTACATTTGAAATCCTTACAGTTTCTTTTAAATATTCTCTCCATTCATCATCTTTGCTATGTTCCACAGGGTCTTCATAAATATTTATCCAAAAGATATATATTTCTTCTATTTTGGTAGTGTTTCCATTCATTTTGTTTTATTTCCCAATTCTCTATAAAACATTTTGGGTCATCAATTAACTGTTTATTTTGTACTTTTCCTTTATATGTATATACGTTTTTCTGGATGTGCTGATGTTTTTAGTTTATTATTTGCAATAGTGTATGATAGATCTTGGACTGCTTTAATACTGTGCATTGCTTTTACCATGCCTGTCTTTCTATGTATTTTTATTGATAAGTTCTCTCATTTCTATTCTTCTAACAGTGACACTTCTTGTCTTAACTGCTTCATAGTTTTCTTTATTTGAAACTTCCTTCCCTTTCCTTTCTTTTACTGCTCTGTGTTTTTGTGGTACATACATACATATAAATATTTCAAGCATACCTCTCAACTGTACAGATTTTCACAGAATTTTCAAGATTTTTTCCATCATATTTTTGGTCTAGTTCCCATAAAATTGTGGTTTTCGAGCAAATCACTGGCAAATCATTGAGGATTGAAGTCAGAAAATAATGTCAAGATATTTGACATTCAGACTTCATATCCTTCAAAAAATTCATGATAATGCAAAACATGTTATTCTATTAGCTTTCTAAGTTTGTAAGAGCATTATTTAAAAAGTGTCTCTATTTTTGGTCCTTTGTCCCCACATTATTTGTGGTTTTGTCCAGTTTTCTTGCTCTAAGAAGTTGAAAGGTATGATTTCAAGCATGGACATTAATGCCCTTCTAGCCTGCCAATATACCATAACAGTTGTTCCCAATGATGTGCCCAGGCTGCTCTTAAAAATATCTAAGCTACTGCTTGCTTTAATGTAATTTGGTAGTCTGTTCCACACATCAGCTGCTCTCTCAGAGAACCAATTAGTATACTTCTCATTCCTATATAATCTTTTTTTATTCCTCCAAATCTTTTGAGTTTCTAATACTATGATGGGAATGGATCCCATTCCTAAGTCAAAGTACAATTAAAGTTCATGAAATTAGTATTGTTTCAGTCTTTGATGTCAGCCAAAAGTGTTATTCACAGCACCTGCAATGTTCCCAGTAATGACTCCTTCTGCAATTTGTATGGGGTTACATGGACTGGTAACATATTTAAATACAATTGTAGATTCTTTTTTATAAGACCCGTTGCTCCTACTACTATTGGAAGTGTCTGGGTATCTTTCATCCACATTGCTCTCGTTGCAGTCTGCAGACCCTGATTTGTTATGACTTTGTTTCTCTCTGTACGCATGACACTGTAGTCACTGGGTGTAGCAATTTCAGTGATCAATGTTACTCTTGTCTTCTTTTCTTGGACCACTATATCTGGTTTTCTAGCATCTATCTTTTGAGCTGTTGGTAATGAGTGGTCCCATGTAATATAAGCTTCATCATTTTTTATGATGCTTTGTGGCTCGTGTTTCCAGTGTTTTTCAGCCACTTCAATAACATGTTTGCACAATCCCCAGTGCAACAGTCTTGCCACATTATTATGCCTTTCAGTACACATCTTCTGCATGGGTTATTTAATGATTCTCTAGTACTTTTTAATAGTGCCAAACATTCCCAGAGGTAGTTGTCTCTAAATGCCCTGCTTACCTGAATACGATCTCCTCATAAATATCTATATGAGACACTGTACAAGTTCATATATTTTAGTCTTTCATAAGGTAAGACTTTATCTGTTATTAATTTCGATACGCACAGTAATATATCCTATTTAAATTTCTGTTATATCACATGAGTTTATCTTAATAGTCTTAATTAGTGTGTTCATCTGTTTTATTAGACTTCCAACATGTTGGGTTTAATTTACTTTCTGCAATCTATTTCTTTCATCGAGCTTAATGTGTCTACCAATCTCTATTAAGTCAAGTAACTCTTCCCTTAGATCATTTTCATCTAAACTGAGAGAACATTCTTTGCTGTCTGTTTCCTGCAGGCATTCTACAGAAAGTCACAGAAGATCTTCCTGTGACATACTCTCTTCAGAAGCATTCGGTGTCATCTGCTGTTCCTTCATATCAGAACATATTGACCCACTACTCAACAGTATTGCCTTTGTCACTGTTGCTACTGTTTCATGTTCCTTCATGCTCCTTCCCTTGTTGCACTTTTGGACTGGTTTCCTACAGAAGGCTCCAAAGCATAATCACATGTCAAATATTCAAATGCCTCCCATTCCACTTGTTTCTCCTTAATTTGGAACTTTGCTTTTGTATCATGCCATGACATCACCTGTGTCTGGTTTTCTACACTAAAATCATCACTTCTCAGGTAATCCATAACTTCAGTTTCTGTTCCTTTAACTTCTCCATTATTAAGTTTATTTTCTGCTTCCCCCTTTCGTTTTTGTATATTTATGTATTGTGAAATTTCACTATCTGGGTGCCTTTGCCTGTATTTCTCTACAAATGTCTTTTGTGCTGCTTTTTTATATTGATTAGTTTTGCTTTCTCCTTTGCATATATATTGCACCATATCAGATCTGCCCCAAAGGCGAGTATGCTACTTTGGTTTCTCTGGTTGTATTTCTCTTCAAATATCTTTGAAGTAGCTTTTTTTATTGATTAGTTTAGCTTTCTCCTTTGCATAAATATCACACCATATCAGATCTCTTTTTCATTCCCATGTCCATGTTTCTTTTTTATACCTTTAAAAAATCTCTGGATTTTCTTCTTCATATTTTCACACTTCCTCTGTTGCTTCTTTTTCCAGGAAGTCCAAAGTTTCTTTTTGCATGGGTCTGTTGTACTAATGAACACAAATTTGCATTTGAAACTTTTGACAGGTTTTCTTGTGGAAGTATTTTTCTTTTCTTCTCATTCTCTTATAATCTTTTTTAATATCCTCTATCAGGAAATTCAGGGCTTCTTGCTTAATAGTAACAGTACATAATTTCTTCCTTATCCTCAATAGCCCACTCTGTCATTTTTATGGTTTTTTTGGCCTGTTATTTTTGTGTTTTTTGTGTACTACTACTTCATTCTACAACCGGGGGAACACCCCCCCCCCCACCCCTGGGTCTGGCCTAACCCCATTGTAGGAATGTTTTTGTGTCTTGAGGATTCTATATTGTCATTTCTAACAGCCCTGGCACTGGTGTGTACACCTAGATTGGGCACATTTTTATCCTGGGACCTGTGCACCCTGCTGTCTTTTTTATTTTTTAATCTACCTCTCTCCATGATACATGTTACATACAATACAATCTATACATTAGTGTCATCTTGGTGAGATTTTGTGAAAACATGCTAAGCTATTCACGAAGATCTGAGAATGAGTTCACTTACTACTCATCTTTTCTTGCCTATTTTATGATCTCTCAATTCAGAATGGATTTAATAATCTGTATGGCTGTTCTTATTCTCCTTAAAGATGTGCATCCAAAATCCCAGTCTCTCCTTATTTCTTGAATTTTCCCCAACTTTATCATCTCTTTCCACTTTGAATTGTAGCGTTCTGTTTGTGTTATGTATGTGAGCCTTAACTGTGTAACTATAAAATATCATGTCAAATTAGATAATCCTAAATCACATTGCTCTATTGCAAGAATCAACATATCCCTTTTGACCCTTGCCTTCTTCCCATCCCAGATAAAATACTTCAACTCTTCATTAACTACTATAAACAACTTCTCCTCTGGTTAATAAAAGTATGCCTGACTTGTATATAAAACCAAAGGGAATAAAAATGCTCACTGTTTGTATCTTGTTGCACATATCCACAAACAAAAGCTTCCAGTTTCTCAATTTTTATATTATATTTTAGGGTTTTCCCACTGTCGAAAGATTTTACTTTTCTAACATATTCTGGAAGAATCACACCAAGTTCTTGTAAGCAAGTAAAACAGCTTTATTTTACATGCATGGAGATCTGCTACATGATAGTAATATGCCAGCAGTCTGGTTACTTGTACTTTGAGTTCTCCTTATATAGACCCTTCTGCACGTACATACACGTAGCACACAGAACATTCATTAAAATTGATAGTTTGATTACTTGTTTTTACCAGCCAGTACCACAGTTATTCTTGCACCATTAACTTTATTAGCAGTTTAAGATTAACTCCTGCATTCCTCAGTGATCAACATTTTCCAGAACATTTCAGTTTGCACGCAGTGAACATTTTTCTGCTTAACCCTTTAAATACAGAATACAAAATATGTTGACTTCAGTATTTTTCCACATTTCCCCCCTTACAACATTTTGTATACTGTTTATTTTACACAATCCCAGATACGTTGTATACCTTTTTATAATCAGAGAAATATGCTTTTGTAGCATTGGCAGAGATAACCTTCGATATTATTATTTTGATACATGGTATGCAACAGCAGCCAAGCAGCAAAAATATGATTGCACCAACACATACAGCAATTAAAATGTTTATCAACACAGAACCCCAGTTTCCAAACAGATTTTGGAAAAAGTCAGTCAAGGGGTTTGGACCAGGTTTAGTCAGTTCAGAAACTTGTTGAATTATTTCAAGATGGCTCTGAATCGCGTGCTCGTACCTCCTTTCGCCGCTAGGGTGAAATCGAGCGCCATACGGTTTTGCAACACTACTGTTCTCATCGCCGTTAATTCGTCCGTCACCAATTTTAGCGCTGAAAATGTCGCATTACTCAGAGTCTTTAACAGTTTTGACAGTTTTCTCAGTTTCCAGATGGATTTTACTGTCCCATATGCTGGCAAAATACCAGCCCAAGCAATTACATCATCGCCTAGGTCCATATGTGAGAGTCCTTTGCTGCTGACGTGTGCCAAGTCATGGTGATAAATCCATGACACATCAATGTTACCAACGGGATTAATAGGTTTATTAAGAGAACGTGCATTTCGTATTTTACCTTGAGGCAACGCATTTGCGTGCCTGATAGCTGGTATCAGATATCCCAAAAAACAACTTCCTGACCAGCCATATGGTAACCATTTATATGCTTTCCTACCACAAATAAAATAACAATCATTTGTTTTGATGGTAATATTGGTTGCAAATTCATAACTCCCATTTGGCTTTAGCCCCTTAAATAACAGGCCATATACATACAGCATTTTTTCAACAAAACTAATATCATTTACATTGATGTCTTTTTTTATAGCTCCAAACTTGGTCTCACACTGCCCTTCTAGGGTACAATTATGAACTATTGTCAAATTACATTGGCTCAGCCCCACCTTAACTTTCCCAATCTTTTGAAAACACACTGTTCTGTTTTGGCGCCCCAGAAGAGGCAGCGCCACCTTGTCTCTCATTGTGTACAGTAGGTATTGCAGTACATACCCAACAATTTGAGACATTCATTGAGGATGCATATGCATATTTAATCGCTTGATATGTATTAAAGTTTGGATGCCAGCTGGTGTGTTTGTCTCTTTTTGAATGGCTAGCTTCATTAAAAAACAGAAATGTCCAAAACAGAAATATTACAATCACAATAGTTATAAACAATAAAACATTGCAATAGAACCATTTTTTCTTATTCTCATTATTGTCCTTCATGGTTACTGCTGCGACTTCCGTCTCTTGAACCTGAAAAATAATCATTCGTTAAACAGCTGTTAGTATTGGTCAGCATTTTTCTCATGTACTCAGCTATCTCCTCACCCCCCTCACGTTCCGCAGGCAACAAGTTTTGCCACTGCGGGACGTAATAAGGTCTTCCATACAACAACTTAAATGGGGTGACTTCTTTTGAGGTGGGAGTTGTCCGCATGGAAAGGAGGGCTAGAGGTAGACAGGTAATCCAAGACTGATGTGTCTCGGCCATGAGTTTTCTCAACTTGCCTTTTAGAATGCCGTTATGGCGTTTCACCAACCCTGCTGACTGTGGGTGGTAGGCACAATGGTGTTTTAATTCAATTTGGAAAACTGTAGACAGTTTTTGAATGATTTGATTGACAAAATGCGTGCCGTTGTCAGAGTAGATGCGTGTAGGAAGTCCAAAGTGCGGGACGATGTGATTGACCAAAATTTTAGCCACTGATTGAGCATTCGGATGTGTTACTGGAAAAGCCTCAACCCACTTAGTAAATGCATCTACTATTACTAACACAAACTTCTTTAGTTGTGCCGGGGTCAATTTGATGAAGTTCATACATATTGTATGAAAAGGATAGGGGGGGGGTGTTGGAAATGATGCCGGAGCAACTTTGACCCCTCCCCCGTGGTATTTAGCACATACTATGCAGGATAGACAAAAACGTTTTGCATATGCAATAAAACCCTTGGTCCAAAAGGTACGGTGGATAATTTTAACCATAGCTGCAGGGCCCAGATGGGAAGGGCCATGCACAACTAGTGCTGCATACCTAAAAAGATTAGTAGGCAAAACATATTTATTATCCGGTTCCACATAGATTTTTTTGTTCTGCCTAACACCATACCTAGTCCAGCGTTGTTTTTCCTGTACTGTGCTAAGTTCCTGCATGACTTGTAAGGTTTGCAAATCAAATTTATTTGTTGGTTGTAATTTTGTAGGTGTGGTTTCAAGTGAAAAGGTACTGGACATAGCTGCCTCTTTGGCTGCTTTGTCTGCTAGGGCATTACCAAGTGATACCAGGTCCTTAGCACGGGTATGAGCAGCGCATTTACAGATGGCCAAACCCCGTGGCCGTTGGACGGCTTGTAGTAATTTAAGGATTAGGTCTTTGTGCATAATGTTTTTCCCCGAGGTTGTAACCATCCCCCTATTTTTTCATTGCTGAGCAAACACATGCACCGTAGAGAAGGCATATTGACTATCCGTATAGATAGTGACATTTCTGTCCGCTGAAAGGAGACATGCCCTTGTCACAGCAATCAGTTCCGCTGCTTGAGCGGATAAGTTCCCGGGGAGTGGTCTTGCCTCTATTATTTGAGTTGCAGTAGTAACTGCATACCCTACCTGCATGGTGCCTGTTTCTGTTTTGCGTGCTGACCCATTTACAAACAGTGTCCAGTCCGCATGTAGTAAGGGTTGATCTTTAAGATTCGGTCTTGGTAGAACTTTAGAATGTATGAGATTTAAGCATACATGCGGAACACCGTCTTTAGCAACAGGTAGCAATGTCGCTGGATTTAAGGTAGTGCATTTCTCAATTGTCATGTGTGGCTGCGATAACAGCGTAGTCATACAAGATAAATGTCCGCTAGGTGACAGAAATGTTAACTTGTCCTGCAGAAGGATGACTGCTACAGAGTGCGGGACTTTTAACGTAAGATTATGGAACAATACCAACGTGGCAGACGCTTGTACCGCCAAAGCGGCTGCAATTACTGCTTGCACACAGTGTGGTAATGCTCGTGCTACTGAGTCTAATTTGCTAGAGTAAAATGCCAATGGTCTTAACTTATCTTCATACATTTGCATTAAAACAGATGTCATAAATTCCTGCTTGCAATCTACAGTCTGTATAAAGGTCTTACTGTAATCTGGAAACCCCAATGTTGCTGACCCAGCTATCAGTTGCTTGATTCTAGTAAAGGCCTGTACTGCCTTGTCTGTCCAGTGCAGCAAATTTTTTGCCGCCATCGGTATTGCAAAAATTAAGTCTGATAGCGGGTGCACTTCTTTGGCGTAGTTGGGAATCCAACTACGACAGAAGTTCGTAATGCCTAAAAAGGACATTATTTCTTTTTTTTTTGTAGTTGGCATGGGGGCTTGTAAAATAGCATTCTTTTTGCTGTCATCTAATTACCTGCCCTTCCCAGAGATAGTATAACCCAGGTAACATACTTCTAATTTACAAAATTGTAACTTAGACTTATTTACCTTATGTCCTTCGTGTGCCAGAAAGTGTAGTAGTTGAATAGTGTCGGACTTACAGAGTTTTTCCGTAGTCGCGGCCAGGAGGATATTATCCACGTACAGCAGTAGGTGGCATTCTTGGGCGGGTTGGAACTGAGCCAAATTGGTGGACATCTCTTGTGAGAAGATGGTCGGACTTTCGCAGTGTTTCTGCGGTAACCTGGTATAGGTATAACGCTTGCCCATAAACGTAAATGCAAACCAAAATTTACTATCTTTCTGCAAGGGAATAGAGAAAAAGGCATTACTGATATCAATTACAGAAAAGTAGTTATCCGTAGGAAGGATATCGTTCAGCAGAATAGACGGATCTGGGACCATGGGGGCCCGAGGTACCACTGTGGCATTTATTGCCTGTAAGTCTTGTACCATCCTCCATGTCCCATTCGTTTTTTTTTTTTTTTTTTTTTTACTGGAAATAAGGGCGTATTACACGGTGAGTCTGTGCACAGAATTAATACTCCAGCTTTTAAAAGTGCTGAGATTACCGGTAAAATGCCCTCCTTTGCCTTTCTGCTCAAGGGATACTGCTGTTTATGAGGTGTAAATTTTGACTTGGGTGTAATTTTTACCTGTTCTGCCATTTTAATCAGTCTAATATCGTGCTGACCCTGCGACCATAATAAGTTTGGCACTGGTTGGGATTTCAATTGCATAGTTGATGCTAGTGCTGTTAGATTTACCATTTGATATTTTTCATTTTCTGCCATTTCCTGTCCCCACCAATTGCCTTTACTTGTACCTACTTTCCCATTTTCACTTTTTTTTTCTTTCTCATACCCTTCATTTACGTTTTTTTCCGCGGTTTGCGGAACCTTGAACTAACATTAAAGTTTCATTTTAACTAACTGTAAAAGTCTGGGCTTTTTTATTCTTTTTTTTCTTCAGATATTTCTCAGCATGTCTAGCCTAATTCATAAGGGGCTGTAGACGCGCTGTCCTGTGTGTGATTATATGCTTTTGTATAAAGTTACTAATGGCTGTTTTGCAGCCCTTTAGGAATGCATTTTTTAGTTGCTGTTTATAGGGCGAGTCATTTTCCTGATTTTTTACCTTAATTAACCCACTATGAGCATTAAAACATTGTGTGAGACGATGTAGATAACTGTCTACGGTTTTGTTATCTGATTGAATGCATTGATTAATGCAAGTCCAATTTGCCTTGGGCTTCCAATGTTCTTCTATTTTATCTAAGAGAGTCTTTATTTTAGTTTTGCACATTTGGAAGTTTTATTATTTTTTTTTTAACAAAGTACACATCTTTTTTACTTGAATTACCACACCCTCTTTTTTTTTTTTTTTTTTTTTGTCTTATTTCCTGCCTGTTTGTGCAGTAATTTTACTAGATTTTGACATTCTGACTTATTTAAACATTCACTAAACCCATGATTTTTTTTTCTATTTATTTAAATATTTTACGTTCTTTGGGTGTAAATCAAACATAAACTTTTTATTTTTAGTTATGTTATTACCTTTGACGCAACTGGTTTTTGTTTCCATTTTTTTTACGAGAAACTATTTCTGTTCCTGAGATTTTTTGTATATGGAATCTATTCACATATACTTCTTATACTTTGAGAAAATTAAATTTCTTCCTTGACTAGTCCCTTAAAATTTAGACAAAAATTCCAATCAGAAACAACAAAAAAAAATAGTTTTTCTTTTTGCTTACCTTTGTGATTTTTCCGCCCTGTTTCGCTGCCACCTCACGGATTGAATTTGGAAAGAGTGACTGGCCTTTAATTTTAACCTGTTTCAGTTGGAGGTTTTTTATTTAAGGAGAGCCTGATTTTTTTCCACCTGCGCAGGTTTTCAGCTTTTCTTTGTTTGATTTGCGCCGTGCAGGGGCCGCCCCACGTTGGGCACCAGTTATGTCGAAAGATTTTACTTTTCTAACATATTCTGGAAGAATCACACCAAGTTCTTGTAAGCAAGTAAAACAGCTTTATTTTACATGCATATAAAACACCTTCCCGTACAGTCCTCTCTCTGTCTTTCCAAAAATAAAAAAATAAAAAAGGGCAAGTGTGCCACACAAAAAAAATACTCCCCTTGCATAGCGCTCCTCTTCACCTGTGTGTTTTCATTTGGTCCAATTGGCTATACAACATTATTCTGTTGTTGTTACTCATTCCTACTGTGATAACTCTCCAAATTCATCAGATTGAGTTTACAAATTTCCATTTATGTTGTAAAGAAGTGCTTCAAACCACCGTCCTGCACATTTGTTTACTCTTTCCCATGTGTCTTCCTCTCTGCTTGCCTCTCATTTTCACCCCTGTCCTATCAACCCCTTTTTTTACATGTTTAATTTGGTCGTCAGAAAATAGAATCACACACAAAACACATGACCAGAAATGGCCCATACAAAAAGCCTTCAGTTTTTGTACTCAGCATTTGCATAGAGTTTGGCATTGTGCACTTGTGCTGGGTGACAGCGAATGACATTTCTTGTCCTTTGGTAAAAATTGCTGAGTTTTTGCTGTTGCCTGCACTAGTCTGGCTGTCTTCATGCAAATATGCTTAAATCCACTGCCTTATAGGAATACAAAGTAAAGCCACTACATTCAGAAAATTACTGTAACACTTATTAGACTGCTGGATGTCATGAAGTTATAGTTCTTGTGTAGTATGTGTAGTATGTTGTGATAATAAGAGCAAACACAATGGCTCAAGGAAACCGTGATCTAAAATCAGAAAGTGTTAATAGATACACAAGCTTTTGCATAATGTGTTTCTTCCAGTGCTTAAAAAAAATCACAAATAAATGCACACACACACGCACACACACATATATATGTATATATATATATATATATATATATATATATATATATATATATATATATATGTATATATATATGAGAGAGAGAGGGAGAGAAAGGAACAGCATTTTCATGGCATTTCATAAAAAAATCACATGACTATAAACAACTAATAACATACACCATTTAATTTACAATTTACTAATTAAAAGATTAAAACACACACACACACACACACACACGCACACACACATATATATATATATATATATAAAATATTATATATATAGTTCCACAAAATCCACTCGCAAATCAGCTTCACTTCACAGAGCCCTATATCTATGATTAGGGCAGGAAAAGGACCAAAAACACTTAAATGTATAAAAAGATTTTACTGTAGAACAAACACTTAGGCAACATATACACAGTGATAATCTAGCTGTAACACAACACATATACACACAGCGATGATCTAGCTGTAACACAACACAGACCGGTGACTGGTTTCACTCCCTGGCATCATCGGTGTGAATATATATATATATATATATATATATATATATATATAAAATGTGTGTGTAAGAAAATATGTATAAAAATTAAATAAAACAAACAGCTTTATAGAAAAAATGTGACTTCAGTATAGATTTCAGAGTACATATGCCATTTAACATGGGAACTCATTTGCCCTAAGCTTACATATCTACTTATATTTTTGTCTTTCTGTGCATGTAAATTAATCTCCCACTCTTTTATTGTGAAAAACTAAATCTAGTACATTGAAAGTAAACCTATGTTCTTTTTTATGTGTTTGTATAGAGCATTAGTCTCTAATTATCTGTGTATATCAGATATATGTTTAGACATGCAGTCCTTTAATTTTCTATTACTCATACCAGTGCAGAATGAAGCGCATGTACAACATATGGCTAAATAAAATATATTTTTGTATTGTAAATTGCAGATATGTTAACAACAAATTTGTCACCTGTAACAGGATGTATAAAGGCCATATTGGTGGCAATATATTGACAGAAAGGCCAATTAAAACAATGCATTTTGCCTTTATTGCTGCTTCTATTCTTTAGTTTTTGTATATGTTCTTTATATCAAAGCATATGTTATCAATTCATAGAATTTTTAAAAACAAATTAAAGGGTAGGGAAAATTTTACCAGGTAACCCTTCATAATTATTTGTTAGCTTAATTATTACTAAATATCTAACCCCAGCACCTCCAAGGTGCACTACTTCTCCTGCCATATCTGCCAGCAGCCATACCCCCCTGGTTTAACTATCTTTTGTTCTACCTTTTGCCCCCTACTACCACAGCTACACTTCTGCCTTGTTACACCATTCTTTCCACTACCCTACTTTACCTTAATATTGCACTGCTTCCATCTCTTTATAGCTGTTATAGATTTGGCCACTAGATGGCACTCATCATACACCTGTAATCTCATTTCTTTTGCTACCCCACCACCCTCCCTGAGGCTTATAAGCTTGTGGCACTCTTCTCTATCTGATGACAAAGCCCTCTTAACCCTGCTACCCATTCTCCTTCCTAGTTCTTATACAGCTCGCTACCTAACTCGCTCCTCTACTCTCCCAGGTTTTTCCCCTCTCTTTCTATGTCCTCCTCTTCTGACTCTCACCTTGGCTACTCTGTTACTGTCTCTAGTGCTTACCTTCCTCCTTACTGATTGTTTCCTCTCACTGCTCCTCTTACTTTGGTCTGCCTCACTCCGCTCCCCTACCCTACCCCCATATCCCACCCACCCCCACTACTCCTACACTTATACTTCACTGGCCACACCCCACTAACCTCTCAACCAATTACAAACCCCTTAACACCAGATACTCCCTTATCCATACCTGCCAGTATTGATTCTATCTCTCACCTGAACCACACCCCTATTAGCTTTACTACTCCATCCTCTGCTCTAACTACGTCCCTTTCCAATTCCTTCACTACATCCTTCTCTTATCTAACCTTATACTTTTACCCTCCTTATCCTCTGGTAACATTCTTACCTCGTTTTAACCATACATACACACTATACCTACTTTCTTCCAACAAATACTCTCTACAATGGCTATAACACAAAGAACTATTCTCACACAGTTACTTCTCTTAACTTGTATTACAGCCTCTCTAACCATACCCTATTCCCTCACCTTCATGGAAAACCTTACTACTCTTAAACAATACCACAATATCCAACAAACTCTATCTTATATTTGTATCAACACTCTTACTCACTGTAACATAACCTCTATGTCTAACTACATACTCCCAAAATATCATAGAGTAACACCTGTAACATACCTCCCCTCTAAAAAGAGTTTGATTAACCTCAATAAAATCTTGCATATAAAACTACTTCACCATTGTAATCTCCTCTCAGATGGTGATATTCATCCAAACCCAGGCCCCAATGGTCATAATTCCAATATCCTAGATAATATTACTTCACCTGTGCACTCCACATTATCTAAAGCACATAACTCCCTCCTAATAGCTCATCTCAAATTAGAAGTATCAATAATAAAATCTCACACCTTCATGCTCTCCTACACCTACACTCTTTTGACATCTTATGTCTTACAGAAACATGGCTAAAACCATCCACTCTAGACCAAGAAATTACCCCTCCAGGTTACAACATCCTTAGACATGACCGCATTACCAAAAAAGGTGGAGGAATTGCTATTATCTATAAAAACAATCTCCAGATTTCCCTGTCTAACACTATCCCATTACTTGACACCAAAGCCGAAACATTATCTGTCACTCTCCAATTAAACAATTCTAAATCTATCTACTTATTTTGTATATATCTGCCCCCTGGAAACAACACTAGTACTCTTGAACACCTACTTAGTTACCTATCTACTCAACTTCCCCAAGAGACCATTGTACTAGGAGATTTTAACATTGACTGGCTCACCTGTAATTCTCTGACCCCAACTAACCACTTAAATCTTTTTGGCTTCTATCAATTAATAACTACTCCTACTAGAATTCACAAACCTAATAGTAAAGAATCTACCCTTGATTGGATCCTTATCAATAGCCATCTGAACAACTATACTCCAGGAACCCTTCCTGATAATATCAGTGACCATATGCTTACTTACATTATCAAAAAAAAGGTTCACATTCCAAATACTCCTAATCTTATAACCTCACGCTCAGGAAAACACTTCAATCCTGACAGTTTTATAAACGAACTAAAAGCATGTAATTGGTCACCACTAACATATCTGGAACTTAATGAGGCTGTAACCTACTTTAATACTAACTTTATTCAAATACTAAATCACCATTCTCCACTCCGCTCCATTAGAATAAGAACCAAATCTGCCCCTTGGCTAACTAAACAAACTAGGCAGAAAATGCTACTTAGAAACAAAATTTGGGCTAAATGGAGAACTACCAAATGCCCATCTGATCACCTTCTCTTCAAACAATTAAGAAATGCTACCAAGAGAGATACCCTTAGGGATAAAAGGACTTCTACCTAAACCTCCAACAAACTTCACAACATACACCAAAAAAATTCTGGTCAGGAATTAATAAACTTCTTCAGCCAGGAAACACTACTATTCCCACCCCTGTAGGTTTCAACCAAAATAATTTCAACCTAATCCCTGATGCCTTTAATAAATACTTTACAGAAGCCATTCAATCTCTAGCAAACTCTCTACCACCTTTACCTGCTTCACAATTGAATACCTCTAATACTTCTTCCCCAACCTTTCATTTACACCCTGTTCCAACATCTCTTATTTACAAACTTCTTACCAAACTAAAACCTTGTACCCCATCTGCTGACCATCTCCCATCTGAATACCTACAGATTGCTGCACAAGCCATTGACTACCCCATATCTATCCTGATTAACAGAACCATCACTGAAGGCAAAATCCCTACCTTATGGAAAATATCTCATATTATCCCTCTACACAAAGGTGGAACTTCAATTGACCTCTCTAACTACCGACCTATTGCCTTACTCTCCCCATTAGCCAAAATAATGGAAAAATGTATTCACAAACAAATTCTTAACCACCTTCTACAAAACAACCTACTAGCCAACTGCCAACATGGCTTTAGACCATTTCATAGTACTACTACTGCTCTTCTCTCCTTCACTGACTCTATAAACAAAAACCGCAATAATAATTCCTTTTCCTCTGCACTATTCTTAGACCTGTCAAAAGCCTTTGATATGGTTAATCATACCCTACTTCTTGACAAACTAAAGCACCTTTCTCTCGACCTACAAGCTTTACAATGGTTCAGATGTTATCTTCAAAATAGACAGCAAGCTGTACTCTGGGATAACAATTTGTCTTCCTTACTTCCCGTTAATATTGGAGTCCCTCAAGGCTCAATCTTAGGTCCACTTCTTTTTTCCATATTTATTAACGATCTCTACTTGAACATACCCCACGCCACTTGCATTCAATATGCAGATGACTCTACCTTAATCTGTACTACCAATAATATACCCTCACTCCAATCTCTAACCCAAACTGTATTCCAAGAAGTAGAAAACTGGTTCATGCAACATCGTCTTCTCCTGAATCCAAAGAAAACAAAACTACTACTCTTTACACCAACTCATAAGTCACCCACTCCATTCTTCTCTATAACCTCCAATAATGCTACTAATATAGCACCAGATACTACCACTCGCTTACTAGGTGTCACAGTTGACAATCATCTTAACTTTGATGACCATATTAACTCCACCATAAAGACTGTTAACAGAAAACTTGGTACCCTCTACAGAATCAAACCCTTCCTTACACCCTCAGCCAGGCAAACTATCGCACAAACTCACCTCATTTCTACCCTTTTCTATGCCTCTGCTATATATACCAACCTTTCAAAAAACAACATCTCCAAACTATCTACCTGCTATAATAGTATTGCTAGATTCATCACATGCTCTCCCTTTAAAACACATCATTGCCTTAACCTTAAACAACTAGGATGGTTAGAATTACAGAACCATATACTCTGTCAACAGTTACTTATGACACAAAAGATCTTATACCACCCAAACAATACCCCCATCCTCTCTAATCTGATCTCTCCATATAAAAACCTGGCTACACTACGTTCTGCAAATAAACTACTTGTCTCCTTAACTAAATCAAACAACAAGGCTGGTGACTCTCTTTTCTCAAACACTATAGGAAAAAAATGGAATCAGCTCCCTCCTGAACTATCTACACTAGCATCTGCTTCTCTATTCAAAAACCAAACAAAAGAACATCTAAAAACTAAGTGGCTCTGTCCTTGTGCTAACCCAGACTGAAACCTGTATTTCTCTCCTATTTTAACCCTAGCCCTCCCTCTTGCCCCTAAAACTTATTTCTCTCCTCTTGTTTTATTCTTAGTAATTTGATAGGATTTGGGAACTTTGTTCTTTTTGCAATTGCCCTGGTGCTGTCTAGTGCATGTGCTTGTTTATGTCTGGTCTAGCTTTTGCCTAAATGTTTTTTAGTCACTGTTTGTTAGTCCATGTGCTTTTCTCATTTTACCTATGTTACTATGGTACTGTTGCTTTATTACTCTATTTTACGTATTTGCTTTTGTTATATTGTTATTCTTATGCTTGGAGCTTTTCTCCCCGGGCCTCTACTGAAAATGGACATGTATCCAGTTAGACTAGCCTGGTCAACAAATGTAAAATAAAATAAATAAATAAAATAAATAAGATCATAAAATATTCCCTTTTTCTATAAATCTCAGAAAAATAATTTGTATGGATATTATATGTAACAGGAATAGTTAAAGTATATTTATTGTTATTGCTCTTTCTTTCATTAATCAAGGTACTTATCCCACCAAAAATAGTTTGTCTGCAGTATTTCTTATATTATCAAGTTCATTCTTTATATCAGTCAATATCTGAATGTGATATCCCCTCTACTCAAACTCTGTAATACGATCACAGGTTGCTATATTATAAATTTTACAATCTGTACTTCTAAATGTTTTTAGCATTTGCCTATGTACTATTTTAGGAGAAAAGTGCTTGGAATGCATGCAACTTTTATGTTAGTATGTAATCTTCCTCATGTCTTTTCTATATATTGAAGTTTCTAAGCCATGTCACTTTTGAATTAATTTTTTTCTAAAGGACTATAAACTCCGTCTGCATAATTTCCAATATATAGTTTGTACATTGTCAAAAGGCAAGTTATTGGTCTATAGTTTTTAGGATGGCTTGTAGGTTCATGCATAAGAAGGACTATCATTTTCCTGTTGTTAACCAAATTGCTGTCTGTTTGGGATGCACATATAAGTAATTCTTACTCAGGGCTAAATTTTGTGTAAAGATGTTAAAACTTTTAGTCAAAAGTTAGGTACTGCATCTAGGCCTGGGATTTTCCATTTAGGAGCTTTTCTTAATTTTGTTTAGAGGCAGGTAATTTAAATCTCAGGAAAGATGTGGCAAAATTGATATACTCAACAAATTCTTCCAAGACCTTCATGGTACCATCCCATAAAATAAAAATATCATCCAAAACATGCTTATAAAATATGTTCCTCCTACACTGGTTATTATTCTCGTAAACATAATTTTGTTCCCATACAGAGATGGATATATTATCATATGTGTTAGCCATTGGAGTGTACATAGAAATGCCACATTGTTGTAAATGGAATTCATCCAGAAACATAAAACATTCTTTTCAAGTTCTAAAGGTGATAACTCACAAATAATATTAATAAACATTGCACTAAAAGTAGTATAAATACTTAATGAGCTTCTAATAGCTTCATAGGTATTAGGTATTCTTGTAAACAGTGGCTTTCTGTCCAACTTGGCCACTACCACTCCTCTGTCTGGGCAAGTATGTTTCCATGCCATTATAGTTCTCAAAACATAATCACTGTCAGACTTCCAAGATGGCTGCACAGCTTAATTTCATCTCCCCCAGTGTGAAAAAAAGAAACTGAGAGATGTAATTCTGCCAGTTTTAATAAAATTCAGCTGTTAGCTAGTAGTTGCACTGCCTGGATGCCAATGAAGAACACACTTAGAAAGCCTGAAAGAAAATCAATAAAAAGGTGATGAGAAAACTGTGACACAAGGGAAATACTGCCAGCCCAGCTAGCTGGAATTTTGTAAATAGTTATATGTCATTTGTGAATACCAGCATGATGCAATTGCTTGTGTTACCAAATGTATTAGGGCTATATGTCATGTGCATATTAAACTACTGGTACAGAAGTGTGTGTTGAACAGGATTTGTACAGTACTGAGCTTCAAGGTTGTGTCCACTGTGTACCCTACTGGAAAAGAGCAGAAATGTATATAAACTATTTGCCTGTGCAAATGTATGTTTAAATAGTAGAAACTGGAACATACAGAGTTAACTTGCAAAACTTTTAGAAAATAAGTTGGAATTAAATTGTTTTACGATTGTGTTATAAAAGTTGGTTTCAATCCAGCAAGAAGACAGGATGTCTAGAGCTAAGGTGCCTTCTGCATTGTTTTGTAAGTGTTTTATTGTTTTATGTCTTCTAGCAACTGCAAACATCTGAATGCTATGTATTTTTCACAAGGAGATGTCAAATGTTACAATGAGGGCTTTATTTTGGGAACTTAAGTCAGGTGACAAAAAGTGATGCCATCCAAGCTAACCCAGCACTAATATTTGATATTAATTTAAGAACTCTCAGAGAGAAACTGCCCATTTTGTAGTTTGTCTTTGACATGGAAACATCCACTCATCATCACCATCTGCACTTGCCTTGCTCTGTAAGTTTTTTTAGGGCATAGTAACTCTTTTAGATATAGTTAGGAATATAGCAAAGATTAGTTTAGATGTTTTATATATATATTTATTTGAGACTGTCATGCATTGTTGTTTTAAATAGTCCTGTGATTTTGAACTCTCAAGTAACTGTGTTGAGTTGCTGCGTATTGTCTTGTTCTTTTATTATTTATTATTAAATACATTTAAATCTATCTTTGTGGCTGATATTTGTGAGACATATTTAAGCTATTAGAGTACTTGCATAGGTATTTGGTGACATTGTACAGGCCACTCCTAAATAGCCTTGCTTGGTCAGACTACCATTTGGATTAATAGTAACATTGCACAGTAGGATTGGACACCCTTTGTAAGGGGCTTATAGTAGCTGATAAGGGTGGCTGTTGGCATCTGGAATGATCCTACAGTCTGGGAAAAAGGGAGCATACTACTAAACCTGTGCCAGCCTTTCCCATGTGTGTGTGTGTGTGTGTGTGTGTGTGTGTGTGTGTGTGTGTGTGTGTGTGTGTGTGTGTGTGTATGTGTGTGTGTTTATATATCAATCAGATCTCAAAGTGTGTGTGTGTCTGTTTGTGTGTCAGCTACTTGGGCAGGGACATGAAACACTGGTTGGACAGAGAGGGTGCTCAAGAGTTTGGCTGGGCCACTCAGCTGAGATCTCAACCCTATAGCTGTGCCAATGGGGAGTCTTATTGGGGATCTGGAGAAAAAGGGAAAAAACAGCCCCAGACTAACTGTGATCTCTGTGTGCGCCTAAGGGATAAGGGTGGCTGGTGGCATCTGGAATGATCCTATAGTCTGGGCAAAAGGGAGCATACTACTAAACCTGTGCCAGCCTTTCCCAGGTGTGTGTGTGTGTGTGTGTGTGTGTGTGTGTGTGTGTGTGTGTGTGTGTGTGTGTGTGTGTGTGTGTTTATATATCAATCAGATCTCAAAGTGTGTGTGTGTGTCTGTTTGTGTGTGTCAGCTACTTGGGCAGGGACATGAAGCACTGGTTGGACAGAGAGGGTGCTCAAGAATTTGGCTTGGCCACTCAGCTGAGATCTCAACCCTATAGCTGTGCCAATGGGGAGTCTTATTGGGGATCTGGAGAAAAAGGGAAAAACCAGCCCCAGACTAACTGTGATCTCTGTGTGCGCCTAAGGGAAATTGCACTTTACTGTGTATGTGTACTTGTCATCCTCCCATTCTGTACATCCCCCACTGTTGACACTGGTGAGGATTGAGGCTTCTTGATTATTAGGCCAGTGTAGGGGTATCACAAATACAAACACTGATTGGGAAGAATCCTGCAGCTGTTCAGTAAATAGCAGGTCAAGTTCCATCTTTGGTACAAGAGATGACTTCCAGTAATATAGAGGAAAAAATGTCCTCAAAATTGATTAAAATAAATGAAACATTGAAGGACTATATCAACTCAAATAAAAAAAGGCTGGAAAATGGAAGAAGCTTTAAACATCCATTCAGATAAACTGACAAAACTGCAAAGCTCAGAGGTTAAATGAAGAACATGCTGGCTGATATGAGACTTCTCAAGAACACCTGTTTTAAAATGGTAGAGTTAGAGAACAGAGCATGCAGAAAAAAACTGAGATTTTCTGTGGTACCAAAGAAATGGTAAGGAGCAAATTGCATTAATTTTATGAAAGCACAAATAAGTAACTGGGTTGGTATTCCACAGCAGCATTTATTAACTAATAAGGCATATCATGCGTATGCTCCAAACCTGGGCATGAAAAAGCAGCCAAGATCTGTATTAGTAAAAATGCAATCATACCAACAGAAAGAGTCAATCCTAACAAAACTGTGGCAGAAGAGAAAGTATCAACAATTAGAGATAGTAGAGTTTTTGTGGAAAATGATTATCCACTGTACACCAGACAAGAGAGAAGCAAATTTATCCCAGCAGTCAGGTAATGTCAAGAGACAACTGTGATATACAAACTGCTGTATCCAGCTGTCTTCAGAATATTTTTTTCCTAGTGGACCAAAATAATTTTTTGATACTGAACATGCTAAAGAGGAAATACAAAAGTTTGTCCAACAAAAAGTGAGCCATCAAACAGGAGGGAACTCTGCTTCTCATTCTTGTGATAATAAAGTTCATAGAGACACTTTGCCAGAGAAACGTATTCCAGTGTTCCAAAGAAAAATGCCTGAGAGAGAAAAAGCATAGGAGTTGACTAGAAGAATTGGAAGTACCTTGGACTTGAACCAAAGTCTGGGACTGGAAGTGGCTGAGAAAGATTGGAATTTTGTTGACTTTGTTAAACTTGTGGAGGGACTGAAAAGCTTATACCCCGCTTTACTTCATTAATGCTTGGAAGGACACCAAAAGGAAAAAATAAATTAACTGTAAGTAATACAATTTTTGTTCTCAACAGTATTTGTACAAAACATTTCATACTATAAATGTCATGTTATATAATAAAGCATTTTCAGTGATTGTTGTAAACAAGTACTTTTTTCTTCTTTAGTATTAAGAAATGTAGGCATTAAAGGCTGAACAAAGGCATATTGAAGTTAATATGCTGTAATCTTGGGCTGTTGCTGTGGATGATGGTGTGTAAAAGTGCTCTGATTTAGAATATATGAAGAGTTGAGATGTTTTCTCTTACTCTTGCATAGGCAAATGTCTGTATTAACATCCTTGGCTTAATCTAATAAGTTTTTTGCAAGCAAGTGAGCTTTGAAAATAAGAGAACACTATGAGTGTAATGAAGTTTTCTTTTAGCAAATAAATGTTCAGTGTGAGTTGAGAAGTCTGCAGCTGAGGCCAGCTGTACATTCTGTTCTTATGTTTCCATGGAGACAGACTGACTACAGGTGAAGGCAATAAATCCTGAGAGTTCTGTACATTGTTTGTTGAAAAAAAAACATAAAATGAAAAGGTACAAGATCAAGCAGATTAGTAAAAAAATAAAGTTTGTAATTATTGGAAGTGAATAAGAGACAACAGCTTTCTTGTTACCTAAATACTTCAATGCATTAACTAGAACAGTTTATAATTTAGTTTTATTTAAAGATATCCAGTGCATTTTTTCTTAAGGTTAAACATTAATGTTTTCTAAATGCATACAGGCTGTTTTTCAAATATGAGAGGATAATACAGATCAAAAAAGAACATACAGCAATTAATGTAAGTAGGAGGACAGGCTGTAACATGGATTCTAATTTCAAGTTAGGTAATGCATGCGGGTGCAGCTATCAATTTGGGACAATTATTCCTGTCAGGAGCATTGAATTTCATTATTTGAAGATGTGCATAGTATCGTGCATTTGTTTTAAGTTAACATATTTGGTGGTCCTTCTAAAGATTGGCTCCCCACCAAATCTTATTAGGAACTGTACCCAACTCCTATGACAAGTATGTTGTAATTCTGGCTTCAAAAGTGGTTAAACCTCTCTTGTTTTTAAGTCAGTTTATATGAGAGCATGCTACCAGAAATGCTAGCCACCCAACTCACCTGCCTAGTGAACTCAAACTACCCCCCCCATTAGCAGCTTTACAGATAAGACCCTGTCTCTTTATTAGACATTATTAGGTCCCCAAGACTTTTCACAAACTGGCATTAATCACTATAAAGTCATATACTGCACTTACAGGTTCACAAAGCTAACCTCCCATCCAGCCAGCTTATTTACTCATTCTCAATAGCCAAGACCTGGAATACATTACCTCTACCCATTAGAGCAATACAAAATCCCTCCCATTTCAAAACTTCCCATTATAACCACCTCTCCTCATGCTGGAAGTGTACTTGTACCAAGCCCCCCTAAAAAGATGTACTCCCTATCTTCGCCAACACTGTCTTTTGTGTAAGGTAGTACTACTATAAGATAGTTTATAGATACAATAAGCTAGTAGTTACTAATTTTACTGCTGATTGTTTAAGATTGTTTGCTTCTGTTGTGGCTCACTCAATTTGTACATACTTATTCATATAATTGTTTTTCAATTTCTGTAATTTTATTATTGTAATTTTAGCTGTTATTTTTCTGTACTGTGGAGCTCTTTTTCCCCGAGCCTCCACTGAAAATGGGTTATTTTAGGCCCAGTTGACTTTCCCAGTAAACAAAAAAGCAAATAAAATAAATAAAGCAAAAAGCAAATAAATAGGTTCTGTGATTTTTTGAGGGTCTTCTTTAAAACAAAAAGTCTTGTGAAATGTGACATAGTTTCAAATGGACATGACAAGAAACAACTGTATAAAGGTTCAACCTGCCAAACATTAGTGGGTGCATATAACATAAAATCTGGAAGCAGACTTTTAAAAAAAAAGATGTCATATATAAAATGTGGGACTAATAACTTCTTATCATAATGGCTACGCTATCCATATTATTTTGGAATATGAATAGTTTCATAGATTTGACAAAAAGGTAAGAGTATTGAATTATATTAAGAAATCTGAAATTGAGTTTTTCCTATTTTATTACCTTATTTTGCTTGCTGCTTGCTCTTAAGTGTTCAAGTGATTTTATTCTGCTGCATTTATTACTGCTTGTTAGCAGCCTGATTAAATTTATCTGTTATTCTAAGCCTCTTAGTTTTGGTTTTAGAACTTGGGCTTCAGGCCAGTTATTTCACATTTAAGAAGGTTTTTATGGTCTACACTCTTGTAGATAAAACCTTGTCAAAAGTGTGTCTCCATAAATTTTCCCAAGTATTCAGAACACTATGTCTGGACAATTCCCATCAGTTTCTCCTGCCAGCCTGGTCGACATGGGCATACTGAGATAGTGTAGCAACTGTTCATGGACAGTCCTCTTCTCCTAACATATATTTCTTCTACTTGTGAGAAATGCAGCTATGTCAGTAACCTGGAATCCATGATCTCTCATGCCACAGTCAGTACTCCAAACACCATACCACCCACATCACATAGCCAAGCACAGCACAAACACCTATGCAGGGTTCCTCAATAAAAACTTACCTAAACAACAGAGACCCCCAAAACACACTCACAAACATTCCACACATACCACCAAATGCATCACACACAGTAGACAATACACCAGTGCGTCTCACAAACACAGTCCATCAGGCATAACAATAAACCAATTCAGCCCATACGGCATAACAATAAACCAAATATACTAGCCATTGGTGACTCAATAGTGAGACACACTGATGTCCCCCTCACCAGGCTTGACAAGGAGAAGGTCACAGTCAGTTTTCTGTCAGGTGCCAGAATCCAGGACATCAAGCATGCACTTAAGTCTCTCCACAACAGGTACAAGTATGACTCTGTCATTGTCCATGTTGGTGTGAATGACTTGAGACATACCTCCCTGGACTATATGAAGAGAGACATGATTGAGCTCTCAGAGTATGTGTCCTAGGCAAGTATGAACCTAGCCCTAA
This sequence comes from Protopterus annectens, assembly GCF_019279795.1. Classification (NCBI taxonomy): domain Eukaryota; kingdom Metazoa; phylum Chordata; order Ceratodontiformes; family Protopteridae; genus Protopterus; species Protopterus annectens. Next base: position 1,338,281,081 of record NC_056732.1, read on the forward strand.
GCAGCATCCTACTTTCACCAAGAATGATACCACAATACCAACAAAAAATAATCGACTTCAACAATTGGCTTAGTTTCTGGTGTCTTTACAAAGGGATCCAGTATCTGTCTGCCTGGGATGACATGGTTGACAGACCTCGATGCTTTGCCAGAGATGGCCTACACCTGTCACCCCTGGGGTTCCGGATCCTGGCCAAGGCTCCTGCCTGCCCCATTGTGCCTTTTTTAGTCTATGTCCTAAAGACAAATCTTCCAACATAAAACATCTGTCAAAAAACAAATTAAAGTTCATGATGCTTAACACTACGAGCCTTAACCTGAAAATGCACTCACTGGAGGCTGTCCTCACACTGAGAGATGCTGATGTCTGTGTGGTCACGGAAATCTGGTTAAGGGTGGTGGAGAGCATCCCTTCCTAACCAGGCTATACCTCATTCCACACTTTCTGACCCCAAAACAAGGTCAGAAAGACTAAGGGTGATGGAGTCTCTAACTTCATTAAGGACATGCACACCTCCAGAACGGTTTGCCAGCATGATGTGCTGGAATTACTCCAGGTGAAACTGACAGTTGACAAGACACCCATCCAAGTTATAGCCAGCTATAGACCCCCTCCATGACTCATGGCACCCACTCTTCCTACCTGGACCTACTTTATTCCATCAAGGTAACCCCTAACACCCTGATCCTTGGTGACTTCAACTACCCCACCGTAGACTGGGTGAACTATTCCTGCACTAATGCACTCACCCAACAATTCCTTTACTTCATCAATTCTAACACACTAGACCAACTCGTCTCATCCCCTACAAGGGGAGATAACATTCTGGACTTGGTTTTCAACAACATGGGTGACCACTGCACCACTCCCATAGTATGTTCTTCCCTGGTGAAATCAGATCATTGGTCTGTCTCATTCAAAGTTTCTTTTCCACCAACCCCCCCCCCCCACAGCCATAATCAGACTAAAACCCTTCTCAAAAGCTGACTACAACTTCCTAAGGGAGGGTATCAGTAGCTTCACACCACTGCCCCCCTCAGAGGATGCAGACAACTAAGCTGAACAGTACGCCAATGCAGTATACAAGCACCTGTACAACTGCATGGACTCAGCCATACCCAACAGAACTAAAATCTACCCCTCAAGGAAACACACACCTGTCTAGTGGACATCCATTAGATAACAGGCTTTACAACAAAAGGAAGAAACTTGTGTCCAAGGGTAAAAAGGAACAAATTCCAAATTGGAAAAACTCCCTCCTCAGCCTCAACAAGCAAATTAGAGCACTAGTGAAAACTCCAAAGCCAATTATGAATTGAAACTAGCCTCTGAAACAAAGGGAAACCACAAAGCCTTCTTCAATTATGTCAGGAACCTCCACGGCAAAGCTCAGGTTTGTTTCAAATTAGTACTTAACTGTACCACTTACACTGATCCTGTTGATTTAGCCAACCTGCTAGCTGACAGGTTCAGTGGAAACTTCACATCCCTATCCCCCCAAAGGCCCATTTGACATATCCGATACTTGTCCTGTACCTCACATCTCCATAGATCAAGTGTTAAAGGCCCTATCCAAGGCAAAGAACACTGCTTCCATGAGATCTGATAGTATGACCAGACTGTATTCTGCACCATCTCCAGCAAGAACTAGCTTCACCATTGAGCACCCTACTCAACCACAGCCTAAGTACAGGCTTTATTCCAGCAGAGTGGAGCACTGCCATTCTCATCCACTTGCACAAAGGTGGTGCCACTACTGACCTGGGAAACTATCGCCCCATTAGCTTGACAAGTCTGATCTGTAAAGCCATGGAGTATATTATTATGGATCTCATAAACAAGGACATGGGCAATCTCCAAGAACTTGACCCCACCCAATTCAGATTAGTCAGGGGCAGATCTTGCCTGTTGAACCTGGATGACTTCTTTGAGACTGTCACCAAGGCCCTGGATGAAGGAAAGTCAGTGCATACAGCTTACCTTAACTTGGCCAAGGCCTTTGACGCAATCTCCCTCTCACGCATCATCGAAAACCTAACACAACTTGGCCTAAAATCCATATCTCATCAGGTGGGTAGCCAACTGGCTCACTGATAGGACCCACAAAGTCAAAATAGGTGCTACCACCTCCAACAGCAGACCTGTCACTAGTGGTGTTCACCAGAGATCTGTCCTGTGAGCCCTACTGTTTGGCATCTACTTCTCAGAGGTCCAGGCAAAGACAAAGGGCTTGTGGCTGACCAAGTTTGTGGATGACTGTAACTTGGGTGCTGTCATTGTCTCCCCAAATGATGTTAACATATTGCACGAAGGTCTTACAGCAACAAATGTCTGGTGCCAAAGTCATGGCCTGAAGTTAAATGCATAAAAATGTATTATTATACCATTTGGCAAAAACATGGCCCCTTACTGATTTCCACATCAACAGTAACCCCCTAAGCACACAACCTGTGGTGAGAAACCTAGGTACTCAGGTTGACAACAATCTCACATTCGACCATCATGTAGTGGCAATGGTCAGAAAAGCCTTTTACTTGGTTCATCTCATAAGTAAAGGGATTGCATCCAGAAAAAAGGAAGTTATTCCCTCATTAGGCCTATAATTGAGTATAACCCCCATTTGGTATGTACCTCTCCAAACACATGCACCAATTGGAAAAGTCACAGAAACCCCTCACAAAGAGAATCCATGGCCTCCAACACCTGTCCTATGCGGACAGGCTTAAATCACTATCACTCTACTAGGTATTGTACAGATTGCTCAGAGGTGATCTGTGTCTCACCTACAAGACAATATCTGACCCTGCCCAACTAGAAATGCTTTATATCCATAAGTCTAATGCCTCATGCATTGCATACTCAAAAGGCATAAATCTAATATGTGATATCAACAAAACCTGCTGGAGAGACAGGTTTGTCTCCCAGATCCTGCCCTGTCTCTGGAAAAGACTTCCCATACATGTGAAACAGACTACCTCACTGACCCTCTTCAAGCGCAATCTTGATGAGTTTATGGGAAACCAAAAATTTGTCCCAGGGGTTCCACGTTTGTCCCTCATTGACAGGGGTGATGTGCTGACTGAGGTTTCTTTATTTGGGGATAAACTCTTGGCTAGGCATGTAAGGGCAATTAGCCTAGTAACTTTCTATGATCCTATAATTCTATGATCCTGTAAACTTAGATACGTAGGGGATCTAATCTCACTTCAGTCAACTTGCTGTGTGTCTGTCTTGATGAGGAAGAGTAGGAATATGTATCCAACGTTGCCTTGTCAAATGACATGTCTTTTGCAGTCTTTTTGTGCTTGCAAAACCATCCATTTATAGCAGCCCTGCAACCTCTTGTCTCCCACAGGGCCTGCTGATGTCATCTACTTTAAGATCACCTGCAGACTTGTGCCATGGTGCATGTGCTAAGTATTGTGTTCTCTAGTCTGTAAACCTAGATAAGGATTCTAATCTCACTGCATTAACCTGGTGTGTGTGTGTGTGTGTGTGTGTGTGTGTGTGTGTGTGTGTGTGTGTGTGTGTGTGTGTGTGTGTGTGTGTGTGTGTGTGTGTGTGTGTGTGTGTGTGTGTGTGTGTGTGTGTGTGTGTGTGTGTGTGTGTGTGTGTGTGTGTGTGTGTGTGTGTGTGTGTGTGTGTGTGTGTGTGTGTGTGCATCTGTCTCCATGAAGAAGTGTGGGAGTATGTATCCAACACTGCCTTGTCAAATGGCATGGTTTTTGCAGTGTTTCTGTGCTTGCAAAATCATCCATTTGTAGCATCCCTGCAACCTCTTGTCCCCTACAGGGCCTGTTGATGTCACCTCCTTTAAGATCAGCTGCAGTCTTGTTAACATCAGACTTCTGCCATGGCACATGTCTTATATATTGCGTTCTCTACTCTGTAAGCTTAGATAGGAGTTCTAATCTCACTGCAGTCAACTTGGTGTGTGTCTCTGTCTCCATGAAGAATAGTGGGAATGTATATCCAACACTGCCTTGTCAAATGAAAGTGTTTTTGTGCTTGCAAAAACATCTAAGTCTAGCAGTCTTCCAACTTCTTGCCCCCCCCATAGTGCCTGCTGATGTCATCTACTATAAGATCAACTGCAGTCCTGTTAAAGTCAGACTTGTGCCATGGTGTGTGTGTTAAGTACTGTGTTCTCGAGTCTGTAAGCTTAAATAAGTAGAGGTTCTAATCTCACTGCTGTCAGCTTAGTGTGTGGGTATGAGCTGTTGGTGGATGTTATACAGAGCATTTTACAGCAGCCTATGGGACACTGTCCTCATGTCTTCAGTAGACACTACTGATGTCAGCTTATCAGATTACTGGATATGTATTCATCACAACAGGCCATGGGCACACACTGGCCTGGCAAACTGGTGCATGTCACCTCATTCAATATAAGACAGATAACAGTGACATACCTTTTATTGTATGCACAAACAACATGACATCTCTTTGCAATGGTGATGGACAGGAGTTCCCATGAACTATGATGTTTGCAGATGCTATTATAATATGTATTGACAGTAGGAAACATGTTTAGGAGAACCTGGAGAGGTGGATTTATGCTATTCAGAGGAGACTAATGAAGGGCATAAGGACTAAGACAGAATATATGTGTGTGAGTGAGAGGGAGGATAGAGGAAATATGAGACTGCAGGAAGTACAGTTGGTAAAGGTTTATGATTTGAAATACTTGGGATCAACAATTCTGAGTAATAGTCAGTGTGGACGAGAGGTGAAGAAGACAGTGCATGCATGATGGAGTAGGTAAAGAAGAGTGCCAGGAGTGATTTGTGACAGATGGGTACTAGTAACACTAAAAGGAAAGGTCTACAAGATTGTAGTGAGAACAACTATGTTTAATGGTTTGGAGACAGTGGCACTGACAAAACTACAGGAGTCATAATTTGCAGTGGGTGTGCTGAGGATGGACAGCATTAGTAGTCAGTATATTAGAGTGTCAGCTCAGGTTGTACAGCTTGGAGACAAGGCCAGAGAGGTGACATTGTGTTGCTTTGGACATGTGCTTAAGAGGGATGCTGGATATAGTTGGACATGGATGCTAAGGATGGGGCTGGTAGGTTATAAGAGAAGAGGAAGGTCTAAGATAAGATTCATAGATGTGGTGACCAAGGACATGCAGGTGGTTGGTGTAACAGAACAAGATACAGAGGAAAGGAGGAACTGAAAGCAGATGATGTGGTGTGGCGACCCATGATGTTATCAGCCAAAGGAATATGATTAGGATGACATCTGTGTTTGTAGAAATCCCAGTGTGCACTTGTGGCAGGAGTGTACAGTAGGAGTATATATATGAAGGTTATTGTTTCTGGACTAAGTGTGAGCTTTAACACTGTTTCCCTGCATTACCTGCCCTGTTCTGGTTTATGTGCACTTTATCCTCATATGTACAGAAATGCCAATACACTTATTTTCCCAATACAATTGGCTGCTGCTATGTAGCAGAGCAGCTCCTCAAAAGCTCTATCTATCATACCTTCTGTTACATAACAAGCAGCAATTAAACCACTTACTGATCAATTACACAACTATAGATCCACCTTATGAAGGACCTCCTAATGTACACCCCATGTGTTATTGCCCTGAAAATACCACTCAGATCACATATACCCCTCCTTTTAGCTTTCTCTATGCAGATACCAGGTTCAAACCTCCCATGCTCACCTAACAGTTTCCCTATGTTTCCCCTGCAAGCCTAGTTGACATGATTTTTTTAGTCAGTGCATATAATGCCTCATCTGGGTAATTATAGAAGCACAAACTCACTTGCACAAACATAACTGGATTTTGCAAAGTGAAATGTCATGAAAGAAATAGTGCACCACATCACAAGGCTCTGTAATATGTCAGACCTGTTCCTCAACAATATGAGTGAACAATGTAATGCCACATGTGTAGTGCCTTCACTGTTAATCCAACCACAAAACAGTATGTGTACAATTTGGAAAAACCTAATGAACTCCCTAAAGGAGGACGCAGGTTTAAAATCATCATCCAAGGTAACTACTTCCTCCTAAGGGATGGTATAATCAACTTCTAAGCTCAGGTTTTCACAAAGGACATTGACAGTTGTAATAGGTTATACCCTGATGCCCAGTCCACACAAATGTATACACACAGCTGTGCATGATATGCTCAAAGACAGATCCACCGGGAAATACAATCTATACTGGTGGATGTCTGTCATTACTACATTCTACAGTAAGTGAAGAAGCCACTGTTTACAAATGCAACAGTCCTGGATAGCCACTCACCTCAGTGCACCCAAACCAATGAGACACCTTGAAAAAGCCTCATATAGCAACTATGCTAATAATTTCTGCCACATATCCAGGGATAACTATAAGCCTGTCTTCATTTACATCTGCAAATATATATGCATTTTGAACTAATTTTGGATGGTATTGCACACACTGACCCACTGTAAATTTCAAACCTGCTAGCAGACACAGGTGGCTGTAAAGTGTCCCCCCTCATAACACCAAGCTTACTACATCATCACCTCCAAACTGTGGTATCTACAAAAAGCAAGTTATCACTTTCTTTCCAAGACTAGGAGCACAGTCTCCATAGGACCAGATAATACTCCAGACTGTGTTCTTCATGTGCTGGAACAGTGAGCTACTCCATTAGGCACTATATTCAACCATAGTCTGAGTAGTGCAGTTGTACACACTGAATGGAATACAGCTACCATTTCCCACCGACACAATGGAGGATAGGCAACAAATAGCTGGAATTATAGTCCCATAACTGTATTCAACCTTTGCTTTAAGACAATGGAACCAATCTGCATGCATCTCAGACAGGACACAGGTGACCTCCAGATAGTAGATCTGTTCCAGTTAGGTGTTCTCAAGGCTAGCTTGTGCCTGCAAAACCTGTAGGCAACCAAGACTGTGAGGGGAAACATACACAAATCTGAGCACTCATCCTATCTTGACTTGGCCAAGTCCTTCAACAGAATCCAACATTTGGTCTCAATGAGAAACTAACCAAAGTGAATATCAGAGCTTGCGTTATCAAGTGGGTTGCAAATGGGATTACAGACCAACAACACTCAGTCAAAGTTGGAGACCTCACCTCAAGCAGCATAACTTTCACATGTGTGGTAACAGATGCGTCAGTGTTGTCTCCCCTCATGTTTGCCATACACTTATCAAAAGTCAAAAAACAACCAGAGGATGTGTGGCAAACCATCTTTGTGCCCCTGGTGACGTGGTATGATTCCCACCACTACCAACTAATATGTGAATGGTGATGATCCCACCAGTGCCACCAATATGTGAAGACCTCTCTCTGGGCCAGTAATCAAGGAGCCTGAATCCTTACCACTGACACTGGAAAGGGGCATGCACTTGGAATAGAAATGGATACACTCAGTATTTCCAGATGCAGACCTCTCTTCATCATGCACAATTTCCCTGAAGAGTACACAGAAAACACACTGAGCCCAGGGTCTGTATTCTGTCTTCCTCCAGGTCCCTATAAGACTCCCCACTGGTATAGCTGCAGGGTTAGGTCCTCAGCCCAGTGTCCAAGCCAAGCCCTCCAGCACCCTCTCTGTAAGCCCAGTGCTTTGTGTCCATGCCCCAAGTAACTGACACACACACACACTGAGAGATTTGATTTTTCACACCCACATCGCACACACACGCACACACACACACACACACACACACACACACACACACACACACACACACACACACCTGAGAAAGGCTGGCACAGATGTACCTGCTGTGTCCCCTTCTGCCCAGAGTATAAGGTAGTTATTGCCACCACCAGACACTCCGCAATCAGCTACTCTAAGGCTCTTAACAAAGGGTGTCCAATTATATTGTGTAATATTAATACTAAAACAAATGGTAGTAGTTGACCAAGACAGCTAGGCCTTCTGGAGTGGCCCACACAATGTTACCAAACAAATATAAGCATTCTCAAAGGTTAAGTACTTTCTACAAGGACCAGCCACAATAAAAGTTTTAAATATATTTAATAAATAATAAAAGAGCATGAAAATACTGAATATATATTTATAGTAAACCACAGAGTTCAAATCACAAGAAATATTAAAAAGAACATTGATGTACAGGCTCAGACAAAGAAAAAACAGTAATAAACTAATATTGCTATATATTCCTGACTGATCTAAAGAAATTACTGTTCCCTAATAAGTTACTTGGACAAAGCAAGGTGAAATACGTAAGCAGTCTTTCTAGTCAGCCCCCCAAACAGAATACTCTCTACTGTGAAATTACTCCCTGTAAAATATAATATCCAAGATGGTTGCAAAATGACCTCATCTGGTCACCTGACTCTAGGTTCTCACACTAATCCCCTTTGAAGCTGACAAACTAAGTTAGCATAAATGGTTACAATACACATCTAAAATTATTGCATGATAATTATAAGAATCAATCAGAGGAGCTTAGAAAGGATTGGATAAGCAATTCACAAAGAGACAATGGGAAAATATATGTATATCTCTCAAATATGCAACAAAGTCTAGAATATTTAGGATCTTTGCCTGGAAGTGTTTACATAGGTATTTTTATACCTCAAGTAGACTTCAAAGAATTTTTTCTCAGGTCGATAGCAAATGTTGGAGGTATGACGGGCAAGAAAGAGGTGGCTGGGAACCTATTTTTTTGGGATTCTAATGAACTGGTATTCTTTAGAGATTCCCTGTGGATCACTCTGTCAGAGATGCTGAGTGAGTGTATTGGATTGACTGGGGGTATGATTTTTTTGAGCTATCATACAGAATAGGAATTGCCTAGACATAGTAAAGCCATGCTGAGTCGAATTATGGAATTATGGTGGCTGCCAGAAAAAGAAAACAATTACTAGAAAATGGACATCAAAGTCTAGACCAATGTTACTAAAAGTAGTGAATGTAGTAACAGAGATAAAACAACTGGAATTGGGATATTTAGAAAGGGAAGAACCAAACTACATAGGAAAAATGGGAATTGTGGGAACAATATATGCAGAGAAGGGACAAGGTTTAAGAGGCAGGATTTGAATGAGCTATATAATGCTTAACTGACAATGAATAGATTATAAGTTATGCATAATGTTTGCAACTACAGTTGTTTCAATAGTGTCTGAGATGTATAAGGTTTGCAACTAAAGTGGTGTCACTTTGTTTTTTAGTTATATAAATATAAGATTGCCTATGTCATGTGAAAATTTAATAAAGATGTTTTTTGAAAAAAAAAAACAACACGCATCTAAATGTTTATGGTAGTGCCCTAGAGCTTCCCTTCGTTTACTGAGCTAATGAATAAAGGCTTCTTCCAGATGTAACATCTCCAGTCCTATTCAATACTGTGTGCTGACATTTTAATGGTTTAACAGCTCATTTACATTTCCCTTATTTTTCTTAAAATAAGCCAGCTGGTTAACTTTTGCTGCTCCAGTATCCTCTGTTAAAACATATACATTTAATTGCGTTACAATAATACATGTACATTTCTTTTCATTCCAGCAAGGTGCACTGTTGATACATATTAACACAAGAAAACCTCACAAATACATTTTCACCACAAACATCTGTACCAATCAATTTGATATGCAAATGATATATAATTATTTACAAATTTTCAGCTAGCTGTGTCAGCACAAGTCATGCAGTATCTCCTATCTTCACACCTCTCCCCCTTTGAAGACTCAAGCTAGTTTTTCAAGCGCTCCTTGAAAAATGTGGCCTGAGAGAAATAAGCCTATCTGGGAATATGTTACCCCATTCCCTGTCTTGAGATTCCACCTGCCTTGGCATTGCTGATCCCACTATAGTGTTCCACTGTCATATCATATGCTTGCAACCCTAGACTCCACCATAGTAACTTGGGATTTTGCTGTCTGGCTCTCTGTAGCCATGGATCCCCCTCAGACTTCTCCTGCCTTCTACTGCAAATAGCATAAGGGCCTTCCTGTCATGGTAAGGTTTCATCATGTTAACATGGTACATTCTGTGCCCCTGCCTCCTGCCCAGCTGGTTTACCATGCAGTTAACATCACTGACCTTCCTTACCACTTTGAAGGGTTCCTCCCAAGCTGCCTGCAGCTTATTGTGTCAGACTGGAAAGAGCACCATCACCTGCTGCCCTACAGCATACTCTCTGGCTTGAGCATTCCTGTCATACCAGTCCTTTTTCTGTTGTTGAGCTCCTGTTAGGTTCTCCTGGGCCAAGCCCATGAGCTCCTGAAAGCATTTTCCTGAGGTTTAGGACATATGCCGCAACAGACTCTTTGTGGGATTCACACTTACCCTCCCACTCATCATGGATCAAATATAGAGGTGCCCTTACCCTATGCCCATACACCAACTCCAAGAGTGAAAAACCTATGGATTCCTGTGGTACCTCTCTGTAAGCAAAAAGCAGATGGGGAAAATATTTGTCCCACTCTCCCTTAAACTGGTCTACAAATGCCCTGTAGCATGGTTTTTAGGGTAGAGTTTAACCTCTCCATAAGACCATTACTCTGGGAGTTGGTAGGGGGTGGTCTTTAGGTGCTTCCCCCACAGTGCTCCCACAGACAAGCCAGCAGGTCTGACATGAAATTGGCAACTCTGTCACCCAGTATTTCTCTTGGGAAATCTACCCTAGTGAAAATCTCTAGCAAAGCATTTGTTACCTTCTCTGCGTTGATGGAGGACAGAGCCACCGCCTCAGGGTATTTAGTGGCATAATCTACTACCAATAGGATATACTTCTTCCTTGTGGAACTTGGGGTACTCAGAACCCTCGCAATATCCATATCTGCCCTCTGAAACAGCTCCTTAATCACAGGCAAAGGCATCAAAGGAGCTTTGACCTTGTCTCCTCCCTTGCCTATTTTTTGGCACTGTTCACAGATTCTGCAGTACCCTGTTACATCTCCGGCAATCTCAGGCCAATAAAAATTCTGCATAATACATCTCTTGGTATGCTTTATGCCCATATGACCTGCAAAAGGAATGTGATGGGCTATGGCTAGAAATGCCAGATGGTAGGCACTGGGCACTATCAACTGCTGTATTACCTCACCTTCTAGTTCTCCCTCAGGGATCTACTGTCTATACAGTAACCCTTTGTTCCAGTATACAGACTCCCCTTTTCCTTGAGAATCAGGCACCTCCTTAGCTACCTCCCTCAAGCCTTGTAATGTAGGGCCTGAGAGCTGAGCCTGTCTCAACTCTATCGTTATGACTTTTCTCAGCTCTCCTTCCACAGGAAGTCTGTTGTCTTCTGACAGTGGTGCCTCACTGTCAGCCTGAGTGCTACCACTCACCTCTGCCCTTGCAGTCACCCTGTCCATGGGAACATCAGTACTTACCAGCAGCCATGGCTCATCTCCAGGCTCCCTGCTATAAGACAGCACACTCCTCGAATTAGCCACATCATCAGTCCTAGCTTCAGGGCTGTGGTCTGTCTGGATCTCCCCCAGGCTACCAGATTCATGTGCCTGTCTCCAAGCCTGACTGCATGTCACTTCATTAACACAAGGTACTGCATTATCAAAATCATTCCCTATCAAGACATCTGCAGGGATATCCTGAAACACACCTACTTGCTTGCTTCCTTTTCCACACTCCCAGTCAAGGTGAACCCTGGCCAAAGGCATTTGGAATGGGATCCCTCCTAAAGCTCTGACTAGAGTGGACTGCCCAAGCAAATACTGCTCCTCTTTAAACACCGCAGGCTTCACAATGGTTATATCTAAGGCTGTGTCTCTCTTGGTAGCGGCCTGCTTTCCATTCACCAAGACAGGATACAAACTCTGGTGGTAGTTTGGTACCCCTGTTGTCTCCAGACAACTCAACACTGGTGTCCTGCTATCCCCACTTGCTGTCTCCCCCACCTTTTGTTCCAAACCTTGCTTCCATGGACATCTATATTCTTCATGAACCCACTGGATACATTTTAAACATTTAACCCTTGATCCTGGCCATGTACCTGAACTAGTGGCTTCCTCTGTTACTGGCAGACTCTGTTGGGGTGATTTAGGCTGCCCACCATGGGTTCCCTTATATCCATTTGCAGCACTGGGTATCCATTTCCTGTGCAGTGATGCTCTGCTTGCTAAGTAGAGATCCCCTTTTTCCCCTGTTCATCTGCAGAGTTGCATTCCCTGTCTGCCAACCAGATTCTCATCTCCTCTGGCAAAGTGCTAAGGGCTTATTCCCTCACCAGAAGGTCTGCTATCCCTTGCAAAGTGGTGACCTGACACCCACTCACCCATCTATGAAAATAAGTGCTTAACTTATCAATATAATCACACACACTTGTTTCTGCATTGCATCTATGCTCATGAAACTGTTTTCTGTAAGCTTTAGGTGTTAACTTAAAACATTGTAATAAAGGGTATTTAACTTTATCATAATCTAAACAATTAGTACAGAAAATTTGAAAACAACAGTTACAGCTTTACCATAGAGTAAGGGGTGAGAAATTTTACTCAGAGCCCTTGGTCAACATTCTACTCTTTGCATACTCTTTCAAATATATGAATGAAACTATGAAAATTATCACCTTCTTGGTACTGAGGAAGAGGTTTACTGACCTTTATTGCTTCTGGGGTATGGTTACTCCCTTCCTCATTACTTCCATGACCCTGGTGAAGAGTCAGTATTTCTTTTGCATGTTGCCTCTGCCTCTCATTTTCTTCGGCTTCCAAATGCTAAAGTCTCTCTGTTGATTTTACTTCAACATCCAACTACCACAGTCTCCCTGCTGATTCTAATTCCAAATGTTAGGACTCCAGTTCAAGTTTCTTTAACTCCAGATGGATTTTTAAGTCCTCTGAGGAAAAGTTGAACCATCCTGTTTCTGAGAGCTGTACATCGGCAATGTCAGACTGGTTGTCTTCCTGGTTTTGCTGGTCTGTGATGCAGCTCTGATTAAGGCTGCAATCATTTCCCCTTTAGTCAGGTTGGCATGCACCAGTCTTTTGGCTTGGCACATCTCAGCCAACTGGTTCCTTGTCAGCTTGCCATAATCCTCTGCTGACATCCTTGCCTGCTCTCCCTGACTAAATAAGCTACCAAAAAGTAAATAAAGCTATTGTGATATAAAACTTTCAAAGTCTACTTTGTGGCTTCTTGAGAGTACACCCTTTTAGTAACAGCTGCTTACAGGCTACAGGAGTTCAATTAATATCAACACCACTGCTCACCAATATGTGATGTGGCATGATCCCAACACTGCCACCAATATGTGATGACCTCTTTCTGGGCCAGTAATCAAGGAGCCTGAATCCTCACCACTGACACTGGAGAGGGATGTGCACTTGGAATAGAAATGAATACACTCAGTATTTCCAGATTTAGACCTCTCTTGATCAAACACAGTTTCCCTTAAGAGCACACAGGGAACACACTCAGCCCGGGGTCTGGATTTCTCTATATCTGTCTCCCTCTAGGTCCCCAATAAGACTCCCCACTGGTACAGCTGCAGGTTTAGGTCTTCAGCTGAGTGTCCAAGTCAAATCCTCCAGCACCCTCTCTGTAAACCCAGTGATTTGTGTCCGTGCCTCAAGTAGCTGACACACACACTCTGAGAGATTTAATTTTTCACATACATGCACACACACACACCTGGGAAAGGCTGGCACAGATTTACCTGCTATGTCCCCTTCTGCCAGAGTATAAGGTAGTTATCACCAACACCAGACACTCCACAATCAGCTACTCTAAGGCCCTTAACAGAGAGTGTCCAATTATACTGTGTAACATTAATAATAAAACAAATGGTAGTAGTTGACCAAGATGGCTAGGCCTTCTAGAGTGGCCCACACAGTATCACCAAATAAATGTAAGCAGTCTCAAAGGTTAAATACTTTCTACAAGGACCAGCCACAATAAAAGTTTTAAATATATTTAATAAAAAGAGCATGAAAATGCTGAATATATATTCACAGTAAACCACATAGTTCAAATCACAGGAAATATTGAAAAGAACATTGATGGACAGGCTCAGACAAATAAAGAAAAACAGTAATAAACTAACATTGCTATATATTCCTGACTGATCTAAAGAAATTACTGATCCCTAATAACTTACTTGGAAGGCAAGATGAAATACGTGAGCAGTCTTTCTAGTCAAGCCCCCAAACAGAATACTCTCTACTGGGAGATTACTCCCTGTAAAATATAATATCCAAGATGGCTTGCAGAATTACCTCATCTGGTCACCGGATTCTAGATTCCCACACTATTCCCCTTTGAAGCTGAGACAATAATTTATCATACACAGCCACAATACACATCTAAATGTTCATGGCAGTGCCCTGGAGCTTCCCCTCTTTTACTGAGCTAATGAACCAAGGCTTCTTCCAGTCGTAATGTCTCCAGTCCTATTCAGCACTGTGGGGTGTCATTTTAACAGCTCATTTACATTTTTCTTATTTTTCTTGAAATAAACCAACTGGTTAACCTTATGTTGTCCCAGTATCCTCTATTAAAACATATACATTTAATTCAGTTAAAATAATACATGTACATTTATTTTCATTCCAGCAGGGTGCACTGTTGATACATTTTAATACAAGCAAACCTCACAGATATATTATCAGCACAAGTATCTGTACCAATCAGTTTGATATACAAATTATATATAATTATTTACAAAATTTCAGCTATCTGTGTTGGCACTAGGCATACATCCATCCACTGCCTTACTTCACCTGGCATGGCTGCCGGTACTTCCTATCATCACACCCCTAATGACTGCTGGCAACGCCATGCATGTTATAACAACTGCACAAACATGCATCACCATACCCAGTGTTAACAAATGTACCTGCTTATTAAAAAAATAACCCAGAGTACAGAATTCCCAAATTCTGTATCAGTATACCTTGAAACACATGTCGACTACAAACTGTGTGTACTGTGGGCAGGAAGGCATTCTACATCTTACATCCGATTAGTAAAGGCATTACCTTGAGAACAATTAATGTTATCAATCCCCTATACTCATCCATTATCAGCCCTATTAATGACTATGGTCCTCCCTTTGATATGTATTGTCCCAGACACCTGCAGCAAGTGTTGACAGAACTCAGACATCTCTGAATAATAAAACATCAAAAGGTCTCCGACATTTGTCTTCTGTGGGCAGAATGAACTAGCTGTCACTGTACACAGCATTTTATATATATATATATATATATATATATATATATATATATATATATATATATATATAGCTTTGAGGCACAATATGTATGCATTGCATGGCCGTCTTCAGTCAAAATGGGATGAATATGTTGCAAATCCTTAAGTCATATTGGACCACAATCACCTGTTCCAGGGACCTCAGTGTACAGCATGACATACATAGGACATGCTGGAGAGACACATAGATGTCTCAATATCATTGTCACAGAGTATGAACCTCAGAAGCTATGGTGCTGTGCCTGACAAAAACAAAACATTACACTATATTACTGCTCTGATGAGATTTGTCTGCAGTGCTTATATGAAATCCAGAGCTCAGAATCCGATGGGTTGACTTTGGATGTGCACACATAAGTTAGCAATAAGCACTCCTTAAAGAGAAGGTTAGATGTATTAATGAGACACATTTCATTGACTGACTTCACAAGCCTTACAAAAGCATCATCTAGAATGTAGAGGAATTATTATGCTAGCAACTGTCTAACTGGCTACCTACAATATAACTGACAGGTAAAATTATCAGGCCAACAGCACAAATGTAGATATAAAATACATATTAATGTAGGTAGTCACCCTGTGTATCAGACACATAGCTTTAGTATCCCTGAAGCCAAAAGATAGACAACAGGGATGTGGCACAGTCATCACTTGCGCAGGGTAGTTTATGGGGGTGCAGGAGGTCTAGATTGACACAAAAGGTTAGTGAGTGTGTGCGTAATCTAGTAAGGGCATCAGCCAACATGGAACATGTAAATGTAGCGTGTGTGTCAGGATGTGCCCTCAATGTGACATTGGTGTGTGTGTGTGTGTGTGTGTGTGTGTGTGTGTGTGTGTGTGTGTGTGTGTGTGTGTGTGTGTGTGTGTGTGTGTGTGTGTGTGTGTGTGTGTGCATGAACAAAGCCAAGCTCAGTGCTAGCCTTATGTGTCTGTATATCAGACAATTGTGAGCCATACATGATAGAGCTGACAGTTCATCATCTTCATCCCTGACCACAAGAAGGAGTTGCACTGGCACCTTCATGCCTAAGGTCAGATGGTGTACTTCTACCTGAGGTTGACTGATGTCTGCTGGACATGCTCCCTTCATGGGAACACCCAGGACCATGCCCCTCATGGCCTGTGATGTCTGGGTGTGGACAGCACACTCTCTGATGGAGCAGCGGATGTACTGCCACTACAGCAGGTTGATTGGGCATGGCCCCGTTGGCTCTCTGCAGATGTAGTTGCTGACCTATGCCCATGAGGTCGTTGTTCCCCTTCCAGCAGACATTCCATCACAGAGAGTGTGCATTCCATGACAGATATTCAGTGCTCCCTCATGGGCACATCTCATTGTCATTGAACCAATCCACTGCATCAACAACATGGTGGAGGCAGTCACTGATGTCAGACTGTGCAGCATCTAGAACCCTGAGTATTCTTCTAGAGTGATGTTCTAAATGTGCCTGTGCCTCCATTATGTCCCTAAACATAAGTCCAGTGACACATGAAGAAACACCTGCAACAGGTAGTAGAGGGACAGCAGGCCTCCTCTGAGCACTCCTATCAATCCGCCTGTGTGGCACCACACCAACAGTTTGGCTATAGACAGTGTCAGCAGGCACTGAAGCCATGATATCCACACTTACCTGGTCTATGTCCTCCCCCTCCAACTGTCCAATATCTGTGGCCTCAGTGGACTGAGTATGCGTAGGTATACTGGCTGTGTCTGGGGATCCTGAGTGTGGGTGCTGGATGGCAACTTCTGTGTCAGATTCAGCCTCTGCAACCCCCAACTGTGCCTCACTTTGGCCACCATCATCATCAGACTCTGATGAGATATTGACATCAAGTGGTGCAGGGGACCCAGAACTACTTCCATATTCACCTGTGATAAAAAGAAAAACAGGACTACATTAATACCTGCACTACTGTGCCTCAATATAGGTTAAACAATTTACACTTTTGTCACTATTACAGCCATTTAAGCCTATCAACCACTTACAGCAATAAGCGTGGACAAAGCCATAAATAGTGGGTGGACAAAGGCTCAAGAATAGGGACAAATGTGACATAATATCATCCTACAAACCTATACAGCTGATGGAATAACAGGTTTTGCTTCACCATAACATATCTGAAGAGTATGCAGTTTGAATGTGAGATCTATATCATATTATTTAATGTTTGCAATCATTAATGACTTGTCAGTAATCTGCCAGTCAATTACTATGATCTTAAATATGGGCCAGAAAGATGAGTACAAAATCTCGACATTCAGCAAAAATCTGTGTAATGGACATGTATACAGACAGTACTGCAATACATACAGCAGGCCTTAGAGGACAGTATAGCAGATATGCAGGAATATATATATATATATATATATATATATATATATATATATATAAATATATATTTAGTTTATATATATATATATATATATATATATATATATATATATATATTTAGTTTATATATATATATATATATATATATATATATATATATATATATATATTTAGTTTTTATTTATTTATTTTATTTTACATTTGTTAACCGGGAAAGTCCGACTTGGAACGAGCCAATTTTCAGCGGAGGCCTGTGGAGAAATGCTCCAAACGCATGTCTTTGTAATATATATAAATATATATACAGTACAGAAAAAATGATTATTCCACTTACTGCTGCAGCCCTTGCCAAGTGAATTTCAGACGGTCCTGGGAAATGTAAAGGAAGACATAATGGCAACAGCACCAAACATTTAACAGTAAAACAGGGGTTAATAATTTTACTCATCTATATTTACGGTCAAATACATTTTATCAGGAATGTGGCTGGCAACCTTAAATAAGCATAAAATAAGCATAAAAATGCAGCTATCTGAATATCCCCAATCAACACACATACAGCTGGACACAACTATATTCACTTATGACAGAATGCAGCACTATTTTAATGATGATGTAACAAAGCATATCTGGCAGCCTCACATGTGATGCAGGAGTGGCACCGACATCCAGAACAAATTGGCTCAAAGTTTTCTGGGAGCTGTTCTGTGAGGAGATGTGTGCCAGAAACTCCTCTGTGGCAGTTAAAGGATCTGAACACTGCAGCTATCTTAATTAGTCCTCACCAAAAAAAGCAAACTGCCACACATTAAAACTATATACACTATTACAGAATGAATGCAACCATATTCTACTGATGATCTAACAAAGCCTACTTGGACGGTCCTCTTGCGTTGCAGGAGTGGCACCCATGTCAAGGACATACTGGCTGTTGGACCAATGGGAGCTTTCCTGTGTGGCAATATTTGCCAGGAGTTCTTCAGTGGTACTGAGGGGTTCTTCTACTGCAGGCCCACCACTGGTGACCACATGATCACATGCCACTTCAGCTGCATGCCTTCTGGCTGCATGGATCATATTGGAAACTCTGTGACACACCTGCTCATAAGTGTGGCTCTGTCTGCTCACCCTGTTGATATTTTGGACAAGGTCATCCCAGAGTTCCACATGTTCAGCCATTCTGGCCCACCCTCTTGACAGCAGGACTTCATGGTGTTGTCTGAGCACATCTATAAACTCAGCTCATTTTCAGCCTCAGAGAATGGTGGCCAATGTCTAGGCGGCATATTGTTTACTGAAAGAGAAAATAATGATAACACATACAATGATCACATAAGTACAAATTGTTGTACAGGTAATGCATTAAAGAAAGGCTCCCAATATTAAACAGTGGGTTACAGATTCAACAGTGGACAGTAAATAACAAGGGTGTTTATTAAACTAAGAGAGTAACAAGAGTGACATATTCTTGAATGTGCCCTAACAGATAGGGAACTATATCCACCACCCAACCTAACAGTACACTCCAGTTTGTGCCATAGCAGGACATCAAAAATAAAAAAGCTAAATAAAATAAGGACACAAGAGGGGGTGAACAGCTTGGTTGGGGTGGGGAAATTGAGGTCCCATGGACATCATAACAATAACAGTATGACTCAAGTCCTCACCCATTGGACTGTCAGCACTGTTCCATCACTGTTCTGCTGGCTGCAGTGGCCAATGTCTTGCCATACAGCCAGTCTGCTGTATAAGGATGGACAGCTGTTCTCCATCTGGCATAGGCATGTGCCCACAGTCTGGTGCATAATTCTATGCACCACATCTGGCAACTCCGCATGGGTGATGTACGCACCCCTTCTGCCTCTGCTCCCAGAGGGGACCACATGCCTGGCCCTGGGGCAGATCTACCTGAGGGTCCAGGTAGGCATGGGGCAGCAGGGGGGTGTAACCAGATGGCAGCCCAGAAGTGCTGGCCTTGCAGCTGGTGAACTGAGTGTAGGAGAATCACCAGGAACCGGCCTACCCTGCTATGCTGTAGTAATAACATAAAGAAAAAACAAAAACAAAAATAAAATAAAACATGAAACAAAATTAACCAAAGATATTTTACAAATTTAAAAAGTATAACAAACATTATGAAAAGGTTAAATAATATTAATAAAAACAGAATGATAAATAATAAAAATTTAACAAAAACTGAAGATAAAATTATACATAATAAACAAAACACAAGAAATAATGGCAAATTATATCTTCTTCTCCTTTTATTTATTTTCCCCATTAGGGGTTGCCACAGCAGAACAATGGTCTACAGAATAATTAGCAGTGGAGTTTTATGGTATCAAGTTGCCAGCTTGGTGCCCAACCTTCCACAGAAAGCACACCCATACATACATACACACATACACACACTCATACCTAGGGCCAATTTAGAGTGTCCAATCCATCTGCAGCATGTCTTTGGAATGGGGGAGGAAACTGGAGCACCCGGAGGAAACCCACATGACAGCAGTGAGGAAGTGCAGACTCTACACAGAAGGCACCCCAGCCGAGAATCAAACTGGAGAACCTCTCGCTGTGAGGCAGCAGTGCTAACTGCTGCACCACCATGGCCACCCAAATAATAACAAATGACATAATAAGGTAAAATATGATTAAATAAATAATATTATATATGATAATAAGAAGAAAGAAATCATAATAAAAATAAGTAATTCAGAAATAACAAAAAGAAGATATGGGGTTTATTGTATGCTGTTACAGTCTACTTTAAACAATACCAACTGCTAAGAAATCCCTTTATTACTTGCACTACATGTACAGTACTTACATGAGACAGCAGGCCATTGTAGCCACAGGTCTGGAGGTCTGCACTTCAAATGCTATAATAATGATTATATATCAGTATTATATTTTTACTGATGAAAAGCTGACACAGTATTGCAATCAGATGATTTTTATATTTGGGGAGTGTGGTATTACAACCCACTAACAGTGTATGCTGTAAGACTGTACTTTTCAACTGGAATACAACATAATGCAAACTCCCTTTCATTTTACACTTTATAGACTCATGGTCACTGTTACCTGGGAATGTGCAACTATTGCTTTGCATTTCACACCACACTTCTCCAGCTCTTAAAGCAGGATATCTTGACATATCATAAAATATCAGGTGTACAAGGATCTATAATTAGGAACATATTTCAAATGTTGCTATTACACACATAGGAAGTTGCACAGAATCTGTGTTAATATAACATTTTGACACTCATTTATTTATTGACTTTAATATAAAGTACTTGCCAGATAACCATGAATCCTACAATGACCAGAGCAATGCAGTGATTCTTAAATCTGGATTTTCAGCAGATAGAAGTAGTATTGAAGGCTGCTGTGCAGATATCCATTTCCAAATTAATAACAATGTATGATATAGCAACTAATCCATCTATAACTCTTAAGGCTGCAGTAAGAGTGCTTTATATAATTATTCTTACTTACCACATGCTTCTGTCATCCTCTCCTGTCAACTACCTTGGGACCTCATATTTGAGGCCCTCTCTTCTATAGCTGTGGAAAAAGGGAAAAGAAAAAAGCATTATGAATACCGGTCTTTACTATAGTCAGCTTAAGTATTTTCAGGTAATGCATGTAAATCATACTTACACATCACCGGGGTGTTCCCTGCCTGGTAATCCCTGATCTACTGATCAAGGATATCCCTTTTTCTCCTACAGAGGTCATCATAATGGTGATGACACTCTTCACCGGTGCAGGGGATACCAGTCGCACTGGTAAGAGCCCTTGCCAAACTATCCCAGGCTTCCACTTTGTATAGTCTTCCTGCAGCAGGAGTGGGCCATGATCCCTAACCAAGAGCCCAGTAAAAACCTTGGACTCCTGGACACTCCAACACTGTGCTTTAAATCATACACCTTCACCTGCACCAGACATTACTGCACAAGTCAAACCTCAATGTATAAAGTGCAATTCCTGTTAATTCCCCTTTAAATACCCATGTCTTCCTGCCAATTGTGATTACTGAGAGAGCACTCTGTCTGGATTTTGATACATTTGAAAATGGTGCACCCTGCTTACTGTCACCCATACCTATATTTGCACAATGCTATGATGTGCACACCTTTTAGAAATATATATACAAACATCTGCATTACAAGCTAAAGCTAAGTGAAACTTGAAGTAGTGAATTGTAGTATTTTGTTAAGTACAAACTTGCAGTTTTAAAAGTACTGTATTTTCATTTTTTTCTGTTTCCTAATTGTGTGTTTCTGAACAGTGTGATGTGTGCCTCTCTCTGCAGTTAGTTCACTACCCACCCTCCCTGTTCTTGTGTTGGTATTAGTGTCGGTGGCTCTGGAATTGCCCGCCCCTCCTGTAAGTCTGTATTAGAAAACTCCTCCTGGGTCCATCTCATTTGCTCACTTAAATGAGTACAGTAAGATCATATTCTGAGTCTAGTGTTCATACAGAGAGAAGATTTGTGAAGGCCAGCCCACTTAGGTTCTTCCTTCCTCTCTTGTTGCACTTAAAAAAAAAAAATTACACTTTATTCATTTGCTTTTGCTGTAGTTGTGTTTCCTTCTACTCTATTTTGCTTTTCTTAAAAGTACTCAATTTTATTTATTCTGCTGCAATTATTACTGCTTGTTTGTAGCCTGACTGAATTGTGATTGTTATTCTAAGTCTTTTGGTTTAAGCACTTGGGCTTCATACAGGCTGTTTTATATTAAGAAGGTTTGTGGTCTGCACTGTTGTGGCAGGACAGGTAGCTTACATCCTTCTAAGCTGGGAATTGCTGATTGAAGGTCCAGTGGCTGCTATTCTAAAAGTGTATTAGTTCTGGCTTAAATACTTGGGCTTCAGGCCAGTTATTCTACATTAAGAAGGTTTGTGGTCTGCACTCTTGTGGGAAGAGAGGCTGGATTCTGCACTTCTGAGCTGGGAATTTCTGGTCACAGGCTTATTGTGGCTGCTTATTTGAACTGTTTCTTTCTGAAATTGGTGCACCTTCTTGCTGTAGCATAGACCAGATTCAGGCCTGCTGAATCTAGCTTTGTTTGTATAACCTGAGGCACTGATCCAGGCCATCTTTTTTTTGGAGAAGGTTCCCCTGCATCCTAGTAAGCAGGGGTGTGCAGTTAGAACTTGTCTGATTGAAGACTGCTGGAACATGGCTCAGTTTTGAGCTTTTTTCTGGTTAATTGGGTAACTTGTTTAAATAATTTTTTTTGCTATTGTTTTATATATATATATATATATATATATATATATATGTATGTATGTATAAATTGCACTTTATTCATCTGCTTTTACTGTATTTGTGTTTCTTCCTACTTTATTACTGGGGGCATTGACTACAACTCTCATCTGTGATATATAACAATAATTATCCTTTTTCTGTGCTTTTAAACTGTTTTTTTTAGTGTATCTGCTTTATTTTCTGAAAATATATATATATATGTATATATATATATATATATATATATATATATATATATATACATATATATATATATATATATATATATATATATATATATATATATATAAAACTTGTTTCCCACCTTTCTAAGCTAGTATAATCCAGTTTTCAGGTTAGTGCTGAATTCGGAGCTGTGTTACAAATCTCTGTGTTTGCCCATACCTTAATTGGATAGAAGGAAGTTTCTCTGGTCACCTGTGAGAGAGGGGAGCTTTGAGCAGCCTATCTGTCCCTGGAGGAGTGGTTTCAGTCCAGAAATTAGTAGTTTATTGGCTATTTTGGGCTAATTTCTATCTCTTTCATTTCCCTGCTATAAATACCATATTTGCCCGGTTTTGCACGCCGGGCAGCACAGGTTAGCTAGTGTAAAACTATTCCCGACTCCACAAAGTATCCTCTTCAATTTTTCCTTTGGAACTAGACAAACTTTCAACTTAAGCATTCAAGCCTTTCATTTCTCAGCCCGGCACTTGCTCAAAACTTATAGCAAGCACTTATAAACCCTAGCACTAGACCCTCCTGTACTGTACAGAAGGACAAGGCTCTCTATCCGACCTTACCAGCCATCCAGTAAAACAGTTCACTGTACCTATCCAGGCATGTCCAAAGGGCAGTTTCAGGTGTACTCTCCAGTCCAACTGGTGAATCTGGGCATTTTGAGGCAATGTTACAACTGCCTCATGTACACAGACAACCCCCTCCTCCTACCACCAAACACTAATACATGCGAGAGATGCAGTTATACAGCCAAACTAGAGGCTAAGCTCTCTCAACCCAAGACTGGATCAGACAGTCAAGAGGAGAAGGGAAATACTTGCATCACACCACCAGTCTTACACAGACCCATTAAACCAGCACCGTCAAAAAACACACATAAATACACAAAAAGATACTTGGAGGCTCTAAATAAAAATCTGCAAAACCAACAGAGACCTCCAAAGCAAACATCCAAGCAACCTCCACCCCCCAACACAAACCATGAAACACATACTTTACAAAAACAGTGTGCCATGCAATCACAGCCCTTAAGGCAAAATAACATACCCAACATACTAGTAATAGGTAACTCTATAGTCGGGCACACTGATGTCCCACTCACTAGGATGAATAAGGAGAAGGTTACTGTTAGCTGCCTGTTGGGTGCCAGGATCCGCCACATAACACAAGCACTCAGGTCACTCCAGAACGAGTACAAATATGACTCTGTCATTGTCCATGTTGGTGTGAATGACCTGAGCCATACCTCCCTGGACTACATGAAAAGAGACATGGAAGAGCTTTCCGATCATGTAGCCGAGGCCGGTATGACCCTGGCTATGAGCAGCATCCTGCCCTCACCAAGAATGATACCACAGTATAAAGAAAAAAGTCTCGATTTCAACAATTGGCTAAGTTTCTGGTGTCATTCAAAGGGGATCCAGTGTCTGTCTGCCTGGGATGACATGCTCGACAAGCCACGCTGCTTTGCTAGAGATGGCTTGCACCTGTCACCCTTAAGCTTTCGAATACTTGCCAAGGCTCTTGCCACCTCCATAGTGCCTTTTTAGGCAAGGCTCAAAAGACAAACCCATCGCCGTAAATAGCACAAGTAACAAAAAACTGAGGGTAATGCTACTCAATGCCAGAAATCTAAACCTCAAAATGCACGCACTCGAGGCACTCCTCAGTATGGAGAAAATCGATATATGTGCAGTAACAGAAAACTGGTTTATGGCTCCAGAGAGCACACCAGCACTACCAGGTTACAACTCATACCATACATTTCGGCCACAGAACTCAAACCGAAATACAAAAGGTGGGGGCATATCCATATTCATCAAGGATACCTACACCTCCAGGTTAGTGGCACAGCACGATGCATCAGAGATTATCCACGTGCAACTAACAATGGGCAAAACTGCAATTCAAATTGTAGCTTGCTATAGATCACCCACCATGTCCCAGGACCCCCATTCCACATTTCTGGAAACACTGGGAAACATAAAGGTCCTACCAAACACCCTAATATTGGGTGATTTCAATTACCCAAATATTAACTGGGAGAACTACTCAAGTACTAACTCCCTTGCCCAACTTTTCCTAGAATTTATAAACTCAAATGCTCTGGTTCAACTGGTCAACACTCCCACCAGAGGTGATAACATATTGGACCTGGTCATCACCAACATGGGCAACCGGTGTTCCACACCAGAGGTCAACACCTCGCTGGTTAGATCTGACCATAAACAAATCACTTTGGATATCCATATTCTGCCCCCTCCCCACAGACAAGAAAGCCACCATGAAAAACTTTTCAAAAGCAAACTTCACGTTACTTAAGACCGAGGTGGAAAGTTTCAAAGCCCCCATGCTGAAGGATAACACTGTCCAAGCTGCAAAATCCTTTACTAATGCATTCTATGGGTAGCGAGAAGAATGCATGGATCGTGCCATCCCAAGCAAAGCCAAGACTCACTCCTCCAAGTAAAGGAAACCAGTTTGGTGGACTCCTGCCATAAACAAGCTATACAATAGAAGGAGGAAACTAGTACAGAAAAAAGTAAAATCCCAAGAATGGAAGACATCCCTGATCAAAATCAGCAAGAAACTACGATCCCTCATAAAATCATCCAAGGCGAGCTTTGAAAAAAAAATTGCCAAGGACTCTAAAGATAACCACAAGGCATTCTTTAGCTATTTCAAGAATCTAAGTGGCAATGCTTAGATCTGCTCGGAATTAGTGCAGAATGGCACAAAATACACTGAACCAACTAATATCACCAACATCCTGGCAGACAGGTTCAATGCAAACTTTACCCCCATCTCACCCACCAAAAGGACCCATAACTATACCAGAAGAATGTAGAGTCCCTGAAATCACAGACACTCAGATAAAAACAGCCCTCTTCAAAGCCAAAAACTCAGCATCAATGGGTCCGGACAGTGTCCCAGGCTGCATCCTACATGAGCTCAAAGATGAACTAACCCCTCACCTAAACACACTGTTCAGCCTCAGCTTCTCCACAGGCTACATACCCATAGAGTGGCGCACAGCAACGGTTATCCTGCTCCATAAAGGTGGAGCCACAACAGACTCTGGGAACTATTGCCCTATAAGCCTGACTAGCTTGGTCTGCAAGGCTATGGAGCGCATCAACATGGAACTCCTTAACAGAGACATTGGGAACCTCCAAACACTGGACCTTACCCAGTTTGGTTTTGTTAAGGGCAAATCATGCCTCCTAAACCTGGTGGACTTCATTGAGAAAGTTACCAAGGCTATAGATGAGGGAAACGTGGTACACACAGCCTACCTAGACCTCGCTAAGGCCTTCAACACCATTCCCCATTCTGGTGTTATAGACAAGCTCACCAGCCTGAACATAAACCCCTACATCACAAGATGGGTTGCCAACTGGCTCACGGACAGAACCCACATGGTGACAGTTGTGGGAGCTAGGTCCATCTCTAAACTGGTTACAAGTGGTGTTCCCCAGGGCTCAGTCCTAGGACCCCTCATGTTTGGCATATACTTCTCAGAGGTACAGGCAAGCACAGGAGGACTATGGCTGACCAAGTTCACAGATGACTGTAAACTAGGGGCTATAATTAACTCTCCGGCTGACACAGATATCCTCCAAAAGGGTCTCACTGAGATGGATACCTGGTGTCAAAATTATGGCCTGAAGCTAAATGCCAAAAAGTGCATAGTGATCCCCTTTGGAAAAAACAAAGTACCCACAAACTACCACATAGGTTGCAGTCCCCTAAATACGGAAGACATAATAAGTGATTTGGGGACCCAAGTAGATAGCAATCTCACCTTTGATAATCACATTGCCAAAGTGGTTAGAAAATCCTTCTACGTGGCCCACCTAATCACAAAAGGGTTTGCATCCAGATCAAAAGAGGTCATTGTGCCCTCCTACTCATCACTCATTAGACCCATCTTAGAGTACAATGCCCCATTTGGGATGTACCTTACAAGACACCTGCAACAGCTGGAAAGACCACAGAAGTACCTCACCAAGAGGATGAATGGTCTCAAACAGATGCCCTATGCAGCTCAACTGAAGAAACTCCAGTTGTACTCAGTTGCATACCACCTACTCAGAGGTGATCTCTGCCTGACATACAAGGCCATGTCCAACCTAGAATTGATGGACATGCTCCACCTAAAGAAAACCTTATCCCCTCGAGCCACACGCTCTAGGGATCTAAACCTTACCACAACAATAAACAGGACATGCTGGAGGGATAGATTCCTATCCCAGAGACTTCCCATGCTTTGGAACAAGATCCCAATCCACATTAGGCAGAGCTCCTTGCTAACACTCTTCAAAAGAAACCTTGACAAGTGGATGGGAAACAGAAAGTTTACCTCGGGGATCACTTCAGTGGCTCTGCTGGACAGAGGCACAGGGAACTAATCTAAGGGGATGACGAAAGCCAACACATTCTGGCTAGGCTTATAAATGCCTTCGGGCAGATAGCCTAGTATCCACCGATGAACCTATGAACCTATATTGGCAAAAACAAGCAATCAATACAATTCCATGGTTATTTCCTTACAGTACCACATTATTTGGATACGCCGCAATGTCACACCATGATAAGAAAAGTTTGCATTCCCTGGATTAAAACACAAGACCATCTGCACTGTAGTCCACCACTTAACTCATGTTACCCCAAGAATAGTGATATGATCAATGTAGTATTAGTAGTCATAGTTAACTTCATGGTATGACCAAAGCGCAGCTCTGCTTACCAAGTTTGCGTGATGCACAGCATTGTGCAGTGATATCAATTGAAAGCATCCTGTTTCTAATTTTAGATGTCTAGGTCATGTCTGATATATGTGCAGTCCTGCTGTGGAAATGTGGTAAGCATCAACCAGCATTGTGGCGCATCATGCAGACATGGGAAAAAAACAAAAAAAAAAATTAAGTGAAAAAAGATAAATGGGAAAATTCAGAATATACAGATATAACTACTTCTGTCAGGTTTAAGTTCCTCATACAAATTGTGGTTATCAGATAATTATCTGGGATGGATGGAAATAAATTTGACTGACATTTTCGTTTAGGACTTCATACTGTTCAGAAATTGAATGATGGGGGTGGGCCAACAGTTCTGACTTGTACATGGATTCATTATCCGTGCTGTTCTTTGAGGTTTCACAGCCAACATGACTGAGAAGCAGCGCAGAACCTCATTTAGGCGTGCTGCACATCGTGAATGTGCATTGCTTGCTGCCGAAAAGATTTTGCGGCTGTGTACACAGAGCCTACACAGAGTTTATTGAATCCTGGGGAATGTGTTTTTAAAGGATTAAAAAAATTAATAGTTTTAGGAAAAGAGTAAGTAGTATTCAGCTTTTCAGGAGCCTTGGTGTCTTATTGTTGTTGGAGGCTATGCAAGTCATTGTGTTTAATTATCCAGGGATGAGTCGGAATCTAGTCTCATTTGAGCACATAAGTCATCTACTTTTTTGTAAGGTGAAGCAAGGTTCTTCATAGCATTAAATGAAAGCATATATATTACTTGCAAATTTGCCTGTGATACCTGATTTGTAATTGCCACCACTTTGCAGATATTTGTATATTATCAGGAATATTCAAATGTGAATAAAATACTATACTGATGCAAATAGTTCAGAGACCGTCCCATTTTGGAGCACTACTTCACAGGTAAAGTAAAACAAGGGTCTGACATAAATGAGGTTGTCAGTAATTAAGAAAGTGTGATTTTACTTTTTAATGCCAAATTATGGATATATACCATATTAATATTTCTATTACTAATGTGAGTAAGGCAGAGTTGATGGTACTTCATAATGACAGTTTATTACATAACTCCTGAACAATTGTCAGAGAACTGGTGTATAACTGTCATCACTTTGCAGATATTTATATTTGTTTATCAATAAATGCAATATTTATTTACTTATTTAAGTATCTCAGGCATTGTTCTCATAATGGTATGGCTGAACAGAATTTCACAGGACAGCCTAGCACATAGGTTAAAAAATTTCTTCTGACCTCAAAGTGTGACCAGTAAGTGAGAAAGAGCAATTTTTAATTCCAAATTATGAATATGTCCCATACTAATATTTCTGTAATAGCTTGACCCAGAAAGAATATGTATGGTACTTTGTGGCATCAAATGAAAGTTACATAATGTTGCAAAAGTTGTCATTGTTATCTGCTGTCTGCTTATTACTACTTTACCGATATTTATACCTGTTTATGACTAAAATATGCATATACTGTATGCATAAACATATCACTTTAAATACCTCTAACATTTTTCACCTGGATGCAATGTAGAACGGGATTTCAAATGTCCAGTTACTACTGAGCTCAGAAATGGTTCCTCAAACAAGTGGGGTATTCGTTACCAGAGGAAATGTGAGCTGTTTTTTGGATATGTAATGAATATATCCATCTATCCATCCATCCATCCATCCATCCATCCATCCATCCATCCAGCTAGCCAGCCACAGCCTCTTTTTTCCATTTTTGCAAATGGGGTCAGGTGTCAGTTCAACAGTGACAATCATCTGGAGCCAAGGTGTACACCGTCTGGTGGCAAGCCTGCCATATGTTATCAATTATGTTAATAACTTGAACCAAAGGGTGTATATGTAATACTCCATGGTATCAAATGAAAGCATACATAATGCTGAAAAATACTGAACTGATAATTGGCATCTAACTAGCACTGCTTTGCAGATATTATTTATTTACTCATTAAATATGCAGATATGCATGGCATTTATAATTATGCAGATATCCAGTGGAGTGACATCTGCAAAACATCTGCATGAACAAAAGTTGCACTGACAGTTGGTTCTATCTATTATGGTTAAAGAGATATTAATATTTGCTTGCACAATTATGATATAATTTACATATTTTTGAATTTCCTCTCCAATATAAAATTATGTCTGATTGACATATTAATATCATCATTGCAGAGAGGAATGTGTGATGAATATTTAACTTTCTTTGTAACTCTTATAGTTTTGGAGATATTCATATTTGTTTATATATAGGTTGGAAAACTGCAGTCTCAGAATTTTAGCTTAGGCAAAAGTTGTCCAGGCAGGAATTCTGTAGGTGTCAGGAGGTGTGAAATTCCATTCAGGGTAAGTGTGAAAGAGTTAATATAACTGTCAATGAACATAATTTTTTCTTTAAAATGGTCTCTAAATAAATGGAAATGGGTTCTGTGATTCATCATTTAGAGGAGAATTTATAGCTGTTAAAACTATGAAAACTGCATGGTAAATGCATACCGTACAAAGAAGAAATGTCTTGTTCACAAACTTTTTCAAATACATTAACAATTGGATGATTTATCAGCATAAACATGGTGGACACTTTAGTTGTCCAAACTCACTGCTCATTTTCAAAAACATCAATTTCAAATTTAAATTATTTGAGAAGAGTCTAATTTCTGTTTAGCTATTTTCCAACCTTCCATAAGAGGCAGGTATAAAAGCTATGTATTTACTTAATAATGAGACTTCTGATTCACTTAAGATATAATTGGAGATGTTATGAATTATATTGGTAGAAGATTCTATGTCATTTTGCTCTGCAAACAGCTGCATGTCACTGGCCTACCCCTCAAGCTCTTAGCACATGAAATCTGGACAAAGCCTAACTACTGGCAGAACAAAGGCTCAACAGTAGGGACAAATTTTAAATACTGTATTTATTACCTTAGTAATTTGCTAGAATAACAGGATTTCTGTCAGCATGCATTTTCTGACGTATATGAAATCTAAAATTCAAATTTACTTTATTATTTAGTGACTTCAAGCCTTAGTGATTTGCCAGAAAACCACAAATTTTATGAGTAATACATCAAAAATATGAGATACAAATCTGGACATTTTGCAAAAATATTGACAGTTGAGAGGTATGCTCAATGGCTGTGATGTTGCTTGTTCTCTCCTCTTTTGTCTGGTCTTCTTTTTGATTATAACAGTAATGATAGTTGTTGTCTTATCACTGGAGGAAAATCCATACTTGCAGAAGCATTAACATGTGTGGATTGCAGCCTATTGACTTCTGAGGTAGCACTACATATCATATACTGAGATTTCATTACACTACGCTGATTCACTCCACTATGAGAGAAATTCCTTAAGATGGCACCATTAGGCAAACCACCATGTTCAACTGTCTTACCACTATTTCAATGCCATCATTTTGATCAGAGATACTTCTTATAATCCAGTCCACTCATTATTGTTTGCCTGGGACATTACCTTTGGGAAAATGAAAGACATTTCCTAGTTTGAAATATTTTATATCACTTTGATACTTTTTCTTTTCAGCTGCTACCAAACACTGAACAAACATAGTCACTCTTTCCAACATTTCATCAAATAAATCTTTGTAAGTATCAAACAAAGAAGATAAAGTTAACTCAGCACAAATGTCATTAACCTCCTTTGACAGTTGATTTTCCTATCAGTTCAAAGAATTTAAGTATCAGTTTCATATAATCAAAGCTGACCTTCAAATTCAAACTTTGCCATTGTTTCAAAAGTTCAGGGTATTTATTCCCATAAGTGCGTGTCTTTAAAACATGTAATCCTCTAGGTACAATACTATGTTTAATATAAACATCAAAGCTGAATATCTGCCATTGAAGTCATTTATATTCACATAGTTTGCATTCATGCATAGTTATTCTATCCTTTAAATCTGATGCAGGCAGAAAGTGACCATCACTACTGTATTATTCTTCCAACGAGTTGCCATCTTTTAACAGTAGATTTTGCCATATTATCAACAGAGTTGAAATAAGACTGAGCATCCAATAAACAGAACAAGAAACACATTATGTAAAAGCTTGTGTATCTATTAAAACGTCCTGATTTTAGACCATTGTGTCCTTGAGCCATTATATGTGTTCCTGTTTGTTGATACCCTTGCTTTTTCACATCAGCATTTGCCTGCTTGAGGTACCTTTTTTACTTGTGTTGTGATAATTTATATATCTGTAGACTGATGTTTTAGCATAGTGTCAAGGGTTCAATTCCAGAAGTATGTCAAACTCTTATTTAATGTTGTTATATATTATTAGTATGTGTTTAAGTACAGACATATTTATTTCTCTCAAATGACAGCATTTAATGAACCAATCAAGAAAAGGAAAAAAAGAGGGAGCACCATTTTAACAGCGGAGCACTAAAGTATTTGTGGTAACTTCTTAACCCACCATTATCAAGCTGATGTCTTGATCATGTTTCTACTCATCTACATCAGCTTGCTCCCTACTGAAAACACTTTATTGTACAGAGCATGGCAGATTAGTTATGATGAAAAAACTTAAGAGCAACACACCAGAACGGTGGTCAGAAATGTCCCATAAACAAATCTCTTTCTTTGTCTCCCTGTCTCCATTTCTCTTCGTCTCTCCTCTCCCCCTTCTGTCTCATCACTTTTTACTCTTGGATATCTATTAGGCTGCTGGATGTAATGTTCAGCTCATGTGATTTTATAGTTGCCATTACTGTGAGGAAGTCTAATGCCAGTCAAGCTGTTGTCACTGTCCCTTCAACTGTGTGATTTTAACTTTGTGAAGTAGGACTTTCTATGTGGTGTGCAAAGATAATGCTTAGAGCTATAGACTAGAGTTCTAATTCAGACGTCTCATAAGCAGAAATACTTTCTGTTTCCTTCTCCTCCCTTCCTTCCCTCTACCCCCTTCTGTGTTACCAGTCTGGGTCCTCACTCAGCATTTGTGTGATGCCTGGCACTGAGCAGCTGTATGAAAAGGTAGTAAATGTCAGTTCATGTATAATGCAAAATCCTGTGAGTTTTTACCTTACACCACATTAGCACACTTACCATTTTGTACCAAAATGTGATACAATTACTCTTACAAATCTATATGGCTACAGAATGTCATATACACTATAAGTATTGTTAAACTGATATAATTGTGATGAAGGCTGATGCCCATATGTTCCCTTTCTTCAAACTATTGTCACTGTTCCTTAAAATGCCTGATTTTAATAGAGGAAAGTATGAGTTCCAGTGTGAAGAACTGAGACAATCCTCCAGTCTGTACACTTTTTGTATGAGACTATCAAGAGTTTGAATCCAGAAGTGTGTCATACAATTATATCATGTTTTCCATATTAATAGTATGTGTAGGACTGTGTGTTATATATGTTACGGACCCACCACTGTCTTCCTTATTTCCACACCATGTTTCCACTCTCTTACCCTTTCTTGATACAGAAAAAAACAGAACCTCTAAAGTGCAGATATTTTCAAAAGATGTCCACCTTTCTGCATCTTAATTTGTGGTGTGTTCATCACAACATATGTGAATTTCTTGCAAATCATTGGGGATTGAATCATTAAGTATTATACAGAAAAATTGTAAGTTTATAGTGCCAGTATTTAAAAACTGTCACTAGTATTTGGCTTTTCTCACCCATTATCTTTTGCCCTTGTATGTGTAGAGCCAGATAGAATAATAATGATGACAGCCCTAAAACTAACACACCACAAAGGTGTGCAGAAATGTCCCACAAATAAATGTCTTTGTACGCCTGTAACCCTGTCTCCAAATGTCTTCCTCTTCTCATCCCTTCTATCTCCTCAGCATTTGCTCAATGTCTGGCACTGAGCAGCACCACTAACTTATGGGATATGGCTGTACACAGTTTATGGAAAAATCTTGTGTGTTTGCCCTCAGCTGCATTAGTCTGCTGCCCTTTGTGCTACTGTGCTTAGCCTATCCGGGTTATGTAAATAAAGCTGATAGCACTATGAGGAGACAGTTATCATATCTTCAACAGGCTGTAGAGTTGCATATGCACCATATGGGATGTTCCAGCTGTAACTAGTACTATGATGCATGCTGCTGACAAACTTACCTGCTTCATAGTGTTTCCATTGTCAAGTTTTCCACCAGCATTAACATGCTCAGTCCCTCATGTGTTACATACTTATTCACAACCTGCTGATATCTACTAAGAAATTACTGCAGGGGATTAGGTACAATCCGGCCTTTATGTATTAACAGACATTGTGAAATAAACACATTAGGACAATATTGCTGCTATACACATAAGGTGATGGGATCAATGTTCTTGCATTGCCATCCATGTTCTGAAGTATATTAAGTATGACATATACATAATCTGTTATAGAAGTATTGACTTTATTACTCAGTCATGTCATACAAACATATAAAATTGCATAACATCACTTGTAACATGCTTCAGATATATGGACAATCACTAAATATGAGGTCTGTGTAGATATACACCTGTATCATCTGTATAATGATTGATGTAATGTAAGTGTCTTGGGAAATGTGTAAATCATGACACATTAAAATTAAGCTAACACATCTCTGTTCTACATTTCATCAGAATCGCACCTATTTGCATGTATGCCTATATCCCTCATTTGCGCAAAGATTGGCATGGAGCACCATACACTATTTGTATTTCCTGTTCTAAGTTCAACAACTCAAAATATAAATTACATATATGTTAATACTTTGCCATCAATGGTGCAAATAAGCTTGTCAGTGTGCTTCATGGAGAGAAATAAAATAATTAGTATGTGTGGATTGTATAATTTCCAAATGTGTTAATGGACTGCCGTTTACAAGGTATGTGGCTTTCACTGTGTTGTTGTCTGAGCATATCATTCTGTAAATTTTTGTCTGCACTCCAACAGTTACAGTGGGAAATGGTGTACAATGATATGGAATTATTTCAAACAGAATTCATGAGTGTTATTGAAAAGTACAGTGTCATATTTTTGACAAACCTGTTTATATTTAGAGTGCACAGTGTCCAAGCATGAGCATATGCAATTGAAAATGACAGCACAAAGGATTAATGTTTGTATACAATAATCCTGACATGAACAATCATTAATGTTTGGCTGTTAATCCACTGTTTCACAAGTGTGATTGTCATCCAAACATAATACTATGATGCTGTACATGTCACTCACACTAACGCAATGTACATGAATGATGACAGGGTAGATAATTTATCAGAGCATTATATATTTACTTCTGATCAGCACAGTGATGGTACTTCTACCTATCAAGATACATGCATTTTCACCAAAGATTGTGATGCACAATACCTTCTCTGCAACACACTGAAGTGGTAATCCTTACAAATGTCCACTTTCACACATCTACAGTCAGACTTCTCCTGTGGTGCTTGAGGTTTATACAGTGTTACCTAGATTGTGTGAATAGATGGTTTTACTTTAAACAATCAAAGAACCAAAATAATGACTCGTTTAATAGCAAGATGACAGCAACAAAACATTCAAAACAGTAAATTCCTGGAATGGCGATTTTCAGCTCCGGGAAACTAACCACTTGGCCACCACTGACAAAATAAATAAATAAATAATAACTACATAAATAAAACCCACCAAAGTGGGGAGGTTCGTCCCTCACCCCCCCCCCAATTCCATATTTCAACTCTGAGATTGCACTACAGTGGAGAAAAGGGCAAAGGTCATCAGCTGTTAAGCAAGTCAATGTTTTGGTTATTCGATTATTTCAAGGGGAACCGAATAGATAGATAGGTGTTCAAATACAGCACTGATTGACTTTCAAGAGTATGTTTGTGTGCCTATACTGCTAGTTAGGATGTCATTGACCCATGCATTGATGTATCTACTTTCACTCAGGAGAAACACTTAAACTTTTAACACAAACACCTTCTCTGCAACAGACTGATGAGGTCATACCTTCAAACATGCACCATCTCACTACAGAAGTCAGACTTCTTCTGCATTTGACACTGTGCTCTCTAGCTTGCCTAAGTAGATAGGTAGATGGTTGGAATCCAACAATGCTGAACGTGTGTGTGTGTGTGTGTGTGTGTGTGTGTGTGTGTGTGTGTGTGTGTGTGTGTGTGTGTGTGTGTGTGTGTGTGTGTGTGGCTCAAGTGTGATGTATGTATGGCTTCATCAACATATGTGCTATGTCTACTTCCACTTAGGAAAAACTTCTCCCACTTTTAACACAAACATCTTCTCTGCAAGATACTGATGAGGTCATCCTTTCAAAAGTGCACTCTCTCACTATAGAAGTCAGACTTCTCCTTTTGAGAGTGCAGTTGATACTATGCTCTCTACATTGTATAACTACATAGGTAGGTGGTTTGAATCCAGCATTTCTTAAATAGTGTGACTTTGTGTACTGTAATGTACAATTGGCTCCTTCATAATACCCATTATGTACATTTCCACTGAGGAGATATATTTTCACTGGCAAAGGGCTACCCTATAAATTTCTATTTTCCCTAGGCAAAACGCAGTTTTGGAAACCCAGTGATTAGACAATGCTTTCAAAACTGCACTATCTAAGAATGTACACGTAGATAATATGTATAGCTGTGGATACCTCTTACAATAATTTCTGTCCATTTTTCATTGAGAAATGCTTTGACACCATTTGATGAAATTTGCCTTTTCTAATCGCAGTACTAAGCTTTTTTTCTCTAACGTGAGGAAATGAGACAACGTTCTGCATGTTGTTGCCTTTGTAAGCCATGTGTTTGAATCTGTGATTATCTACACATTGTGCATGATTGGGATTTTACCATCAGAGTGATGACTGTATTATGCATCACATGTGGTTAGATAGCATTGTGCAATATTTTGTGACAACAAGATAGATTGCACCACTCTTTTAACCAAATTACAGGCACACATATACTTTGCTGCAATAAGATGATGTAATGCCTTCAAATACATATACATCTCATAAGTATAGTAAGACTTCTTCTGTCGTACATTCAGTTTTTACAATATCATGTAGCATGTGTAATCGCATAGGTAGGTGTTCAATACTTGCAATAAGCAATTATAATCACTGTGTGTCAGTATACTGCTATGCATGAGTAACATCCACCACAGTTGTAATATGTACAACTACAGTGGAAGAGGCCTCCCCTATCCCTTTTATCTCAACTATTTTGCAAGACAATCGTATGATGCAATGACTTCACATAAGTGGAGTCTCACAGTTGTGTCACTTCCACTGGGGCGTATGTGATTAATAAATTCTTCATTAGCCTGTGGACTTACATAGGTGGATGTTCAGTTCCAGCAAAGGATAAGATTATGTGCGTGTACTGATATGAAACAAACACCATTGCAACAAGTTAATGTATCTATTTTTATGCTGGACAAACAACTTTCAACACATTTGGGAATTTCATGGCAGTGAAAAAAGTATCATGAAATTCTTGTATGAGTGCTCCTGTGGCACAAGCAGTTAGCACTGACTTATATAGCATATCTACACAGATAGTCTGTGGTTTAAATCTAGGGCTATGTATGTGGATAGTCTGTGCTTTGAATCTAGGGCTATGTATGTGTACAAAATAATGTTTATTAGACTGTTTACAGTTGTGTGAACATTAGCATAGCTACCTTGTTTTCAACACCTTGGCACCACATCTGTGTGCCCTGTTCAATCACAGCCTCACCTCAGGCTTTGTCCCTATAGAATGGTGCACTGCTACAGTCACCCCTCTCCACAAAGGGGGAGTGACTACAGACCCTGGGAATTATCGCCCCATTAGCCTGACTAGTCTGATATGTAAGCATATGGAGCGCATCATCATGGACCTAATTAACAAGGATATAGGGAATCTCCCAACTCTAGATCTCACGCAATTTGGTTTTGTGAAAGGTAGATCACGCCTGCTCAACCTGGTTGACTTCTTTGAGTAAGTCACCAGAGCTGTGGATGAGGGCAAGGCAGTTCATACAGTCTATCTCGATCTGGCCAAGCCCTTTAATACCATTCTTCACTCAGGAATTACTAATAAACTCACCAAACTAGGCATCAACCCCTATATCACTAGGTGGGTTGCAAATTGGCTGAACTCACAGTGTGAAAGTAGCGGACTCCAAGTCAGACTGCTGACCAGTCACAAGTGGAGTCCCACAGGGATCAGTCTTGGGTCCTCTCCTGTTTGGCATCTACTTCTCAGAAGTCCAGGCCAACACAGAGGGACTCTGGCTGACCAAGTTCTCAGATGACTGCAAGTTGGGAGCCATTATTAACTCCCCAAGTGATGTAGACATCCTACAGAAAGACTTCACTGAGACCAATGACTGGTGTCGAAACCATGGCCTTAAGCTTAATGCCAAAAAATGCGTCATCATCCCCTTTGGGAAAAACTCAGTTTCCACTAATTACCACATCGATAGGAGCCCACTGAACACTGAAGGCATTATAAGAGATCTGGGGACAGAGGTTGACAGCAACCTCTCCTTTGACCACCACATTGCCATGTGGTCAGAAAGTCCTTCTATGTGGCACATCCCATTACCAAGAGTTTTGCATCCAGGAAGAAAGAGGTCATCACCTCTCTCTACTCTTCCCTCATTAGGCCAATCATCGAGTATAATGCCCCATTTGGCATGTACCTCACTAGACACATGCAACAGCTGGAAAGGCCACAAAAGTACCTCACAAAGAGGTTCCTAGGCCTTAAACACATGCCCTACATGGACAGACTCAAAAAAACTCCAAGCTATTCTCTGTCTCATATCGTCTACTAAGAGGCGATCTCTGCTTGACTTACAAAGCCATGTCTGACCCAGCTCTATTAGAAATGCTACATCTAAAAAAAATCCCAATTCCTCCACAGCACATGCTCCCGAGACCTCAACCTCATTACCACAATCAACAGAACATGCTGGAGGGACATGTTCATAACCCAGAGACTGCCAATGCTCTGGAATAAACTTCCCATACATGACAAGCAGAGCACCTCACTAGCCTTCTTCAAGAGAATCTTGATGAGTGGATGGGAAATAGAAAGTTCAACCAGGGGATCACTCCACTGGCTCTACTTGATGGAGGCACTGGGAACTAACATCGGGTGGCATGATGCCAGGACACTTCTATGGGCTAGGCTTGTAAAGTCTCCAGAGCCATTAGCCTAGTACACAGCTATGAACCTATGACATTTTTGTATTGTATAAATTAAAATTAAAAGCTATTTCTTACTTTACACCTTGATTATGTTATTGTGACAAGTTCAATTAGTATCTCCTAAGGCAGATGCAGTCAATACACAGCACTGTAGAGTGTGTAGTATGATTGGTGGGGTTTGAATATGATAACATCTGTCTTTCTGTCTCTCGGGTAACTGTATTAAACAGCTG
Organism: Protopterus annectens; assembly: GCF_019279795.1. Lineage (NCBI taxonomy): Eukaryota > Metazoa > Chordata > Ceratodontiformes > Protopteridae > Protopterus > Protopterus annectens. Next base: position 1,338,320,288 of record NC_056732.1, read on the forward strand.
TGGCTTAGGCAAAGAAAGTCATTATGGCACAGTCATATAGCCACATTTTTAAGGTCTCACACTCCAAGTTAGGGGAATGACACCCAGTAGAATAGGAGACTGATATATGTCATTTAAAGGTATTCTTCATGAAACAACCAATATGCCATCTTTCTGTGGCATCAGTGGTTGATACACATCTTTCTGCAATCTGCCCTGACATGTTCTTGAGTCTGGCAAGATGGAAATGCTGAATACATTAGTGATTGTTCACAAGCATTACTTATTTTCCAAATAACAATGCTCTGAATAGCATGTCTTCATACAAACATTTATGTATTACTGTAGTTCTTTTGTTCACACTCTAGAGCTTTATAGGACATGAGGGCTTATGTAACATTTCTCAATGTGTGACATGCTACAAAATCATCAGAAAGTGTGAGTGTGCCTGTATTATCAGACTTTCTTGTGTGTTTGTGTTGTTTAGTTGAAGTTATGTTAGGCTTTGTTGTAATTCTTTGTAAGCATGCCAGTATAATGATGTAGTAGGTGCACGCCATTTAGCAAAGAGAAATGTAATTAAAGAATGTCATGAGGTATTTCTTGTCATTGGTCAGGACTTAATTGAATTACCTTCTATAATGTTGGGTTTGCCAACATTCATGGAATGGAGTTGATGCCAATGGGTGAAGGATAACAACATTTGTCACAGGCCAGTGTACATTTTGTGTATGTGCAATGTAAATCTACAATGGGTCAGTTATTAATACACATTATGCTTCACCTGGGTGTGTTGTATGTTACTGCAGTGTCATACAGTTCTTGCTATTGTTTTTAACAAGGCTCAATTCAGGGCTACACATCAATTAAAACATACTGTTGAACTTCCAAGATGGCTGTACATTGAGTAACAGCTTAAATGTTCATCGTGTTTCACTGTTGCAGTCATTACACTTGGGTTATCCTGCTGGCAGGCTACCCGCAGTCGGCCCGAATTCCAAAGTCTAGGTCCGGCATCGGTTGCTGTCACCTCTTCCCTGATGTCAGTGTGCCAGGGGTATAAAAGATGCAGCCGACGCCATTTTCTTCAGTCTTTCTTGCCGCGTGGTGCCCGAAGCAAAAGCAGTTCACAAGTGCCGGTCGGCCGACTCCTAAGATTTTCAAAAACGAATTTCAGATCCGAAGTCTTCATTAAAGCTAAGTACCCCATTGGGGAAACTTTTTTCTTGCTCCAGACCGATGTCAGAAAAAGTTAACAATTGTATTTCTTGTGGGAAGCAAATACCTCATAAGGATTTTCATTCTTACTGTATTCCTTGCCTAGGCCCTGATCACAACGTTGCTGTCAGTTTTGTGCTAGATTTAACAAACGCACTATTAAGCATCGGTACGATTTTGCTTTTCATTATTTTGGCCGAAGTTTCAATTATATAATGCCATCGGAACTGCCGACGACCGGAGTTTATAAAAAACACAAGGAAAAAGAAAAGGACAGGCATCCAAGGTCCAAAACCAATGACAAGGCTTCCGATAAGCCAGTCGCCAGGTCGCCGATTCTCAGTGAGGTGCTTTCTCAGCCCCTGATGCCCGCTACCTCAGAGCCACAGGCCGCTGATGACTCCCACGTGGAGCCAGCTAGGCCTCTGGATACTCAAGGTATTGGACACTCGGAAACTATTCCCTCAGATGAGTTTGGAGCCGCTGAGCAGGCATCAGCTTCTGAGGGTGTTTTCAGACCTACACAGTTATATGTAAAGCCTACTTCAGCTACCAAAGCAAAGACTAAAGCAGTTCTAAAGACAAAGAAACAAGTACAGCATTCTCCTGGACAGACTTCCATGCCTAAAAAACAGATGTTCAAAATGGCCGAAGACCTAATTACCTTGATCAGGGTTTCCCATCCCCCTCCTGACAAGAGGCCTAGGCAAGAGACAGAATACGAATCTTCAGATCAGGTTTCCATTTCCTCTGACTCCTCCTCTGAACAGGAATGCTCTCTTCCTCCTTATGAGGATTCTGATGCTGAAGAATGTATCCCTTCAGCCTCTCCTCCTGAGGATTATTCTTTTGGGGAAACCCTGCATACCATGAGGGAGCACTTCCACTGGGAGAGCCAGGACTACTCAGAATCTAAGAAAAGGCTTAGAGATTTTCTTTTACTACCTCAGCACAGGCCTCTTGCTATTCCTCCTGTGTTAGACGTTGTAGATGATGTATTTTCAGAGTCTGGCCTTTCTCCTGACTCTTTACCTCCTGCCCCTGTTAAACCAGACAGATACTACAGGGTTCCAGATTCACATAAATTTCTTTATAAAAACCCTGCTGCTGACCCAGAAACTATTTTTCAGGGTCCCAAAGGGGTCAAGGCTTCTACTGCAAAAAACCCTATCCCCTCTGATAGGGATTCAAGGGCACTAGACAGATGGGGAAAAAAGGTTTACACTTCTGCTACGTTGGCTGTGAGGGCCTTAAATTGTCAATTTCATATGCTTAAATATCAGCAATACTTAATGTCACTTTTAAAACAGAAAATGTTGTCAAATTCTGATTGTGCAGAAAATAAGGAATTGCAGGATTTATTGCATGCAACTGAACAAGTGGAAAAGCATACATTGCAATGTGATTTTGATTCTTTGGAGGCCTCTTGCAGGGCTGCAATTACGGGTTCTGTCATTAGAAGGTATGCTTGGTTAAAGGAACAGAATCTGCCTGATCATGTTAAAGCAATATTATTAGATGCTCCATTACAGCATGCCTTATTTGGTGTTAAAACAGAGGAGGTGTTGAAGAAAATGGAGGACAAAGCGAAATCTATGCAAACAGTAAAGGATTTCTTACAGGTACAGTCACCAAGATTTAGCAGGAACTGGCCTACAAAGAATTGGTCCTTTCCAGTGTCAGACAGGCCATGAAGAGGCAGATTCAGACACCCCAGAGGCAGATCCCAGCCACAGGGCACATACAGGCCTAAACAGTGAGGGACTTCTACCTCCAAAAGCAGAGAAGACAAATCACAGCCATACAGGAAACAGTCCCAATGACTTTCCTCTGCCAGCACCAAGCACTTATCTTTTGGCAGTCCCCTTAGGGGGAAAACTAGCACTATTTTCTCAAAATTGGCATATGATCACCCAGGACAAATGGGTCTTGAATATAGTGTCCCAGGGCTACAGGTTCCACTTTCACACCCTGCCAAGGGCAAAAGTTATGCCATACCTGCCACACAATCAATGGGCAGAGGCACAAAAACAAGTTGCATCCCTCATGGACATGAGGGCCATTCAGCAAGTACCACAGCAAGAGCAGGGATAAGGATTTTACTCAAGACTTTTCTTGGTACCCAGAAAGGACAAAGCCTGGAGACCAATACTGGACCTGTCTATTCTAAATACATTTCTGGACGTCCCAAAATTCAAAATGTTGACTCTGCAGCAACTACTGCCCATTCTGGGCAAGAAGGCTTGGCTTGTAACTTTGGACCTAAAAGAGGCATACCTGCTTATCCCAATCAGAAAATCTTGTAGAAGATACCTCAGATTCATAGCTGGCTCAATGCACTACCAATTCTCTGCACTGCCCTTTGGCTTATCTACTGCACCCAGGGTCTTCACAAAATGCCTGGCACCAGTAATTGCATTTTGCAGACAAAGAGGAATTCAAATATATCCTTACTTGGACGATTGCCTTATTCAAGCAGAGAACAAGGACATTCTACTAAAGCACCTGGCGTTTGTAAAAAGACTATTGATTTGCCTAGGGTACACAGTAAACGAAAATAAATCAAAACTAGTACCCTCTCAAGAGATAATATTCCTGGGTGCAAGCTTAAATACAACTGCCCAGATGGCTTATCTCACACCAGACAAACAAAGGCAACTGACTTCTTACTTCAAAATGTTGGCAACAAAGACCCAGTTATCTGCAAGAAAAATTCTGCAGGCTTTGGGCTTCATGGCATCCTGCATTCTACTAATTCCATATGCCAGACTGCATATGAGGAAACTACAATGGTATCTAAAAAGTGTTTGGACTCAACATTGTCACAGCCTGGAAACACTAATCACCCTCATTCCTTGCCCGCAACAGGAGTTTCGATGGTGGGCACAGGCCTGTCACCACAACAAGGGACAGCCATTCACCCTACCCACAACCAGGCAGTCAATAACAACAAATGCATCAGATTATGCCTGGGGGGCCCACATGGCAGGAAAATGTATTCAGGGCACATGGCCCACAAGCCAGACGCATCTTCATATCAATCAAAAAGAGATGCTAGCTGTTCAGAATGCCCTGACAGCTTTCAAGTTTCAAGGATCTGCTTCATCCAGGACAACTACTGATAAGGATGGACAATACTACAGTCATGTGGTACATAAACAAGCAGGGAGGCACACATTCCTACTCCCTCTGCAGACACGCCATGACTTTGTGGGACACAGCATTGACTTATCAAGTACACCTGCAAGCACAATTCCTGCCAGGAAAGAAAAATACTCTGGCAGACGAACTAAGCAGAAATCTCATGGATCCCCACGAGTGGAAACTGGATCCACAATTCTTCAGCATGATAAAAAAGAAATGGGGATGCCCAGACATAGATCTATTTGCCTCCCCTCACAACTGCCAACTACAGAGATTCTGCACAAGGACTTATCACAAGCAAGCATGGAAAGTGGATGTTCTATCATTCAGCTGGAAAACCCTAACAGTATATGCCTTCCCTCCTCTGCCTCTCCTCCCCAAGGTACTCCTAAAGGTCAGACAAGAGAAGCCAAAAATGATTCTGATTGCTCCAGACTGGCCCCGCCAGCACTGGTACCCAATCCTAAAGAGCTTGTCTCAAGGCACAGCCTTCACATTGCCTCTAATTCCTCACTTAATGACCCAACAAAACAATTAGATCCTGCACAGCCAACTCAGAACCCTAAATCTGGCAGCATGGTGGATAATGTAGCCATTCAGAACACACCTCTCTCTAAAGCAGTGATGGATGTTATTTTGGAGGCCAGGAGGCCCAGTACCAGAAAATCTTATGCAGAAAAATGGAAAAGATTATGTGCTTGGAACCAGGCACAAGGAATTGACAAGTTTAAACCAAATATTCCTCAGATTTTACAATACCTAACTGAGATGCTGGACAAAGGCCTATCCTTTTCATCAATTAAAATCCATGCCTCTGCCATTTCAGCTCATTACAATATGGAACCACCTATTTTTTCTCATCTGTTGCTAAGGCAGTACCTCAGAGGGGCCAAAAACATAAGACCTCCAAGGAGAGCACCAATACCTGCATGGGACCTCAATTATGTCTTGGAAAAACTCACACTGTCGCCTTTTGAGCCAGCCAATACAGCTGAAATAAAGTTCTTACCTTGGAAAACAGCTCTGCTCCTAGCAATAACCTCTGCAAGATGAGTCTCACACTCATTTTCCATCCAGACAGGGTTTCTCTGAGGACGAACCCGACATTTATGCCTAAGGTAGTGTCCAGTGTGGCCCTTAACCAAACCATTCATTTGCATACTTTTTATCCAAACCCACAGAATAAGGGTGAGAGACTCCTGCATTCTTTGGATATACACAGACAGCTACGCTTCTACTTGGACAGAACTAAAGCTTTCAGAAAGACTGAGCAACTCTTAGTGACATATGCTGCAGGATCACAAGGAAAGGCTATCTCAAAGCAGACTATTTCAAAATGGATAGGCCACTGCATTCGTTTCTGCTATTCACAACATGGCAAATCAGTGCCTAAGGGCATTAGGCCACATTCAACCAGAGCAGCAGCCACTTCAGCAGCCTTCCTCAGAGGAGTACCAACCAAAGACATTTTAGAGGCTGCAACCTGGAGCTCAGTGCACACTTTTACCAAGCACTACCACTTACCTCTCTACTCTAAATCCAGAGCAGGCTTTGCCACTGCAGTTCTGCAGGGCCTTATAGCCTCTCCTAATCCTATTTAGACCCAGCCACCCAATCTCAGCTTTGGGATTCAACCCATGTGTAATGACTGCAACAGTGAAACACGATGAATATAGTACAGCTGTGTACCTACCATAAATGTAGATGTTCGAGTGTATTCACTGTTGCAGTCCAGGTTACCCACCCACCATCCCCCTTTTCTTTGCTGGGACTTATCTGTACTTCTCTATCCTCTACAACCTATGTGGTGTATTTGCTTGTAGATGAAGGAAATGTTTATTTTAGTGCATGCATACTTATTGGCATAATTTTTAGCCTACCAATTTGGGGGCACCTGACATCTGGGGCAAGAAAAACCTAAGAAAATGGCGTCAGCTGCATCTTTTATACCCCTGGCGCACTGACGTCAGGGAAGAGGCGACAACAACCAATGCCAGACCTAGACTTTGGAATTCGGGCTGACTGCAGGTAGCCAGCCAGCAGGATAACCCAAGTGTAATGACTGCAACAGTGAATACACTCGAACATCTACATTTATGGTAGGTACACAACTGTACTTTCTACCTCTCCCAGTGTGAAAACAAAAACTCAGCAGAGAAGGCCAGTAAACTTTTGTGTTTCTGGGTAAATTTCAGTAACTGCTAGTAAGTGCACTGCCTGGATGGCAGGAAAAAAGAAATACAGAGGACCTGAAAGAAAATCAGCTACAAAAGGTTAGGAAAAAACACTGACTGGGAAAAGTTCTGCAGCTGTTCAGCAAAAATCAATGCAAACTCCAGACATGACGTCCAGTAACCTAGTAGAATGTATAAGGCAACTGCACACAGACTTGGTTAAAATAAACGAAACACTGACGGAGTATATCAACTCAAACAACAAAAGGCTGGAAAAATGGAAGAAGTTTTAAGCAGATATTCAGATAAGGTGATAAAACTGCAAAAAATCAGAGGTCAAAATAAAGAAAAGGCTGGCTGGATATGAGACTGCTCAAGAAGAGAGGTTTCAAAAAATAATAGAATTTGAAGACAGAGCATGTAGGGGAAAACCTGACATTTTCAGCTGTACCAGAGAAGCTGGAAGGAACAGATTGTATTAATTTCATGAAAGCACAAATAAGCAACTGGACTGATATTCTACAGCAGAAGTTGTTAGCTGATTCTGACAAAACTGTGGCAGAAGGATGAAGTACTAAAAGTGGGAGACAGCAGAATGTTTGTGGAGAATAAGTACTCATTGTACACCAGGTAGAAGAGGAATACATTTATTCCACTGTTCAGTGAAAGTCACGAAACAGGCATGAGATTCAAACTGCTGTACCTAGCTATCTTCAAAATATTCTTCCCTAGAGGGACAACATAATTTTTTGATGAAGTACATGCTAAGGAGGAAATACATAAGTTTGTACAACAAAAAGTGAACTGTGAAACAGAAGGAGATTCTGCTTCTTGTTCTTCTGGTAATAAAGACCACAGAAAGGCTGGGCCAGTGAAACCTTTTCCAATGTTTCAATGGAAAATGCTGGAGAAAAGGAAGGAAGTAAGAAAGTTGACTAGAAGAATTGAGAGTACATTGGAAATGAAGCAAAAAACACCAAACACTGATCCTAAGCTGAAATAAACATTGCCAACAAAAAGCTTAAGAACAGGACCATCAGGAAGCATACAGCAAAGCACAGCGTTGTTCAGCAAAGTTGCCAGTTGCAAGTTGGATAAATCCAGGCACAAATGTGATAGTTGTAATAAATCCTGGCATAGGAACCAGAGGATCAATACCCAAGTTTAATAAAACAATAAAAACACAATTAATTTGAACTGTTTCATCAAAGACAATCAGGGACTTCATCAGAATGAAGCATGACTTTCTTTGCATGCTATAAAATAAAGTTTTCTCAGTTATTTTAAGTATAATAGGGATACTATTGTAAACAGGTGTTTTTTTTTCTTTTTTCTTTCTCTCGTCTTCTTCTCTCTTACCGATCCTCAGCTCTGCCTCAACTGAATATACTAGCTCAAAGTCTCTAACTTGGCTCTTGGCAGGAAGGTATCCCATCATGCAGTGGTGTAATTCCTCAGATCTTGTTTGCTGCCAACTATAAATAATCTGTGAAAACTACCAAGGATACAGCAGGTATAGAAACAACAAGAAAAAATACAAAGGAGCTCCTTAGTAAGGAAAAAAACCTCACCTCTAGGTCCTCTAGGAGTCCTTGGCTGGAGGAAGGTGGGAGGGTCATAAGAATGAATGGCGAGATGGACAACAAACATGGAACGTTATGGTAACTACATAACTTCTTTATGTTATGTTGTCCTAGCTCACCTTCATTCTTACTGGATGGGACAGTGTCCCTAGCACCTTTTCCCCAGGTGGCTCATGGAAGAACACCTTTGAGCACAGTGGAACCAAAGGGGGCCCTGTCCCTGGAGGCCAAATCCACTTTGTAATGAGTAATATATTTATGAGGAGTTGTCCACATAGCAGCAGCACAAATACTGTCCATTGACAATCTGTCCAAGTAAGCAGAGGATGTTGCTAATGCTCTGGTCGAGTAGCCGTTAACTTTGAATGGTAAAGAATTGCCATTTGAGGAGTATATAAAGGATGCAATTTGAGAGCCAATTTGAAAGCGTAACTTTTGAAACTGGCATGCTCTTTTTTGCTTCAGAAAAGGAAATGAACAATTGATCTGTTTTTCTGAAATCTTTAGCTCTATGCAGATAAAATCTAAGCTGTCTATGCAAAGCAAATCCAGTTGGTGAAGTTTGTACTCTGCCTTGTTGCTATGATTGGGAAAAAAACACTGGGAGCTCAATAGATTGATTTAGATTGGTCAGGGAACAAACTTTTGGCACGAAGGATGGGTTAGTAGATAGGGATACACTAGCTCTATGGAAAAGCAGGTATGGTGGCTTGATAGATAGAGCTTGCAACTCTGAGACTCTTCTTGCAGATGTAATGGCTACTAAGAGAATAGCTTTCCAAGAAAGGAATTTGAGATCACAAGATGATGAAGGCTCGAAAGAAGGTAAAGTTAGGTGAGTCAGAACAAAATTCAAATCCCATGGAGGAAGAGGTTCTTTTATGGGAGGTCTCAATAAACAAGTGCCTTTTAAAAATGCTTTACACAATTTGTGTGACATAAGGTTAGGAGTATATTCACCAATGTGAAAATTAGATATTGCAGCTAGTTGGACTCTAATTGTAGCTGCTGTAGAGCCTTGCTGAAAAAGTTCCGCAAGAAATTCCAAAACTGAACTGAATGGGGCAGAGAAAGGGTCAATGTTTTTTCCTTGTGCCCAGTAGGAGAACCTCTTCCATTTACTAGCATATAACTTTCTGGTCAAAGCCTTGTGAGAGGATACTAAAATGTGTTTTACTGCTGGTGTGAAGTCTTGAAGCCTGACTAAGTTTGGAAGTGGAGCAGTCATAATGTCAAACTGAGGGTTTGGAGAGCAGGATGAAGAGTTCCGGACATATGAGTCAGAAGGTCTGGAACTGGGACCAGAACCCAGGGCTTCTCCTGTAGGTGAGGCCAGAGAAAAGGGAAACAAGTCTAATGAGGCCAGTATGAGGCAATGAGAATCAGCCTGCTTCCCAAGAGTTTTGCTTTCTGAATGACTTTGAGTATGAGGGGAAAGGGGTGAAAAGCATACAGAAGTCCTGAGGGCCAATCGTGAATGAGTGCATCTCTCAGAGTCTCCCCAGAGGGGGAATTAGGGCAAAGTAGCTGCTGCATTTGGTATTAATGGGAGTGGCAAAAAAATCACAACAAGGCTGACTCCATTTTTGGAAGATCTCTTCCGCAATGTTTTGGTTCAGAGACCACTCGTGAGGCATTAATATCGCCCTGCTGAACTTGTCTGCTATCATGTTGGATTTCCCTGGGATGTGCATCGCTAACAGAAAATGTTGGGAAGAAATTGCCCATTGCCATACTCTCAGCACCTCTCGACAAAGGGGGTATGATCTGGTTCCTCCTTGTTTATGTACCAGACTACCGACATGTTGTCTGACTGGATTGCAATCATTCCTAGTAGAAGAGAGTCCTTTAGTGCCTGCAATGCTAGGAGCACTGCTCTCATCTCTAAAACAATGATGTATAGATGGGCCTCATGTTCTTGCCATGTGCTTTGGACCATCCTCTGCAGATAATGCCACCCCACCCTACCTGGGAAGCGTCTGTGGTCACTGTAGCTACAGGTAGTTGTGGCACAAAGGATCATCCTATGGTCGCCTGATCAGACTGAAGCCACCACAGGAGGTCTCTCTTGCATGAGTCTGTGATCCTGACTAGGTGAGACATGGGAAGTTCTTGTAATGACCATTGAGCAAATAGAAGCCATTGAAGAATTCTCATATGCATTCTGGCTATGGGAACTAAGGTGATCGTTGAAGCCAGTCCCTTGGAGTTTCAAAATTGTCTTTGCCTTTGCTTTGTTTCTGGGTAAAAGGTTGACTATTTGTTGTCTGAGAACAGAAACCCTGTCCAGAGGAAGTCATGCCATCATGGAGATGGTGTCAAGATCTGTGCCTAGGAATGTAATATGTCAACAGGACAACAAGACAGATTTTTGTAAACTGACTGTAATCCCTAACTGGGAGCAAGTTTGAAGAGTGGTGTCCCTCGCCTGTTGAAGTAGATGCTTGGTGGTGGCAGTAAGGAGCCAGTCGTCTAGATACAGAAATACTTAGAATCTCAGACGTCTCAAGTGAGCCTGACTACTGCCATGCATTTGGTGAACACTCTGGGGGCTGTAGTGAGACCAAATGGCAAAGCTCAAAACTGGTAATGACTGGCTCCCAGCTGGAAGCATAAGTGACTCATTGATGCTCTGTCCATTTTTATGTGGTAGTATGCATCTTGGAGGTCTATTGAGCACATCCAATTGTCTTTCCCTAAAAAGGGAAGAATTGGCTGCAGTGTCACCATTTGGAACTTGGACTTCTTCACAGATTTGTATAACTTGCTGAGATCCAAAATGGGTCTCCAGTCTCCTGTCCTTTTTGGCACTAAAAAGAAGCTTGAGTAAGTTCTGAATCCTATTTGGTCTGCGGGGACTTCTTGGATGACTCTTTTGTCTAGCAACTTTTGAATTTCTACAATTGCTTGCTTGCTTCCTTTGACTGGGTGGAACATCCGAGATTGTTCTGATCTGTGGGGTAGGATGGCAAAAGGGAATGGAATAGCCTCTGGATATTATACTTTGTACCCACTTGTCTCTTGTGATATCTCGCCAGGCTTCTGGGTACAAAGAAACATGCCCCCTGACTGCCTCTAGAGTAGAGCAGACGAGCCTCCTTTCAGGAGTGTTGGTAGGGCCAGCTGCGAAAGGAATCACAGTCACCCTAGTTTTGCGGACCCCCTCTGCCTCTAGGACGACATCTACCATTATTGCCTCTCCCTCTGCCCCTGGGGAAGGGTTCACCTCATGCATCTTGAAAAAACTCCCTGGGATCTTTTGAACCACATTTTCCCACTCTTCTGACCTTTAGGATAAGGTCTTGAATGAATGGAAAAATGTACCCCAATAGCAGAGAGAGTTTTCCCTTCCTGCTTGCATCTGGTGAGTGTGTCCTTGACTTTAAGTCCAAAAAGTGAGGAACTATCAAAAGGGGCATTGGTAAAGGTAGATTTGAAGGGCTCCGCAAAGTTGCACAATTGCATCCAGGAGTTCCTCCTCAGGGAAACTCTGGAACCTGCTGCCCTGCTTGCACCATCTACTGCATAAGATATTAGTCTCATGGAGGAGTTAATGATGGAATTTAAGATAGATAGCTGAGAAGTGACCTTTTTCAACACCCCTGCAGCCAGTGAACCTTTGAGAGTATCTCCTAACTCCTTCAGGAGATCTCTTTGTAGCCTCATAAAGTGCAAAAGATAGTTCAGCGATCTAAGGGTAAAAGTCACTGAAGAAAAAACACGCTTCCCATATCTGTCCATCATCCGTGAGTCCTTGTTCGGTGGATGGACAGAAGAGGATGTTTCAGAGAGTTCCTTCTTGGTGGCTGCTACCACCACCATAGCATCTACGGGAATGCCTTCCATGAGAAATTATTTTTCCACAGGTGCTGACAAGAACTTATTTGGCCTCCGACGGACTGGTTCCATTGAGTCTGCTGAGTCCCACGCCTTTTGACTGACCGAGTCCAGTAGCTCATCAAAAGGCAGAGACACTCAGGAGGCTGAAGTTTGAGATTCAAAAGCCTTCAGGTACACTGACTCTTCATCAGAAGGGTTGATGGATTTCCAGCCGCTTCTCTGTTTCAGGATCTCTAGGATATCTGCGAAGGAGATATCTTCAGGGGACGACTGTGGGGACCCTTCTGTCTCCTCAAGGTCAGTGTCAAAGGTGATGGACTCGTCAGGGAAGTCAATATGCTTCCTCTTGCATGTTCTCTTTTGAGGAGCCACCTCAGAAAGGTATTCTTGGGAGGTCTCTGAAGAGTGGGGCTTGCCCAATGGTGCTCCCTGAGGCTCTGGATCTCTGCTGTCCTGTGGATTGGGTGGTGTCCAAACTCGTAAAGTGGCAAACAAGATCTGGGGAATTACACCACTGCATGATGGGATACCTTCCTGCCACAAGCCAAGCTAGAGACTTTGAGCTAGTATATTCGGCCGAGTCAACACATCCAGTAAAAATGAAGGCAAGATAGGACAACATAATATTGCACTTGTTTTTACATTGGAAAGACTGAAAGAAAACTTAAGAAGCAGATATATGAACACATGTATAATATTAAAACTAAGAATGTTAACAATGCCCTTTATAAACATTCATTACTCAAGGCCTCCAGTGATGAATTTTTATTTGGCATTTTAGAATGGGTGGAATTGGACCCTAAGGGAGGTGACTGGGAAAGTGTTTTGCAATACAAAGAGCTGCTATGGCAGTTTAGATTAAATGGTTTTACCTATCCTGCCTTAAATGATTACATATCTATGAAACCTCTGTTAAGGTGTAGGGCAGCTAAATTGTAGACATTTTTATTTTTGACCCGGCAAGAATTCTCCGTTTAGTGTGTATGTGTGTTCTAACTTTTATAATGTTATGATGCATACTTATATTTATTGTATAAATAGCACAAATTGCAATTTTTAAAATGACTTTCCAATGAATTTACCAAGCATTTTTGTAGAAATCAATTTTACAAAACTCAAGTGAATTTAAAGACAAGCAGGTAGGTGTGAGCGTGTGTGGGTGTGCCTTCTTTGAAGGTTTGGCGCTGGGATGGCAACTCAACACCATAAAAATTCACCGCCAATCATTAGCGGACTGGAGTTCTGTTGTGGAGACCCCCTAACCGGGAAAAGTCAAAACACTTATTATATTTAAGTTGTTTTTGTAAGCTTACTAATATTTAAAAGCTTCGCTTGTAAGGTGAAAGTACAAAGGTGTGCTTAGAAACTTTTGACATATATGCTGTCTCTTTAAGAAGTAATCAGTGCATATATAAAAATATTTTAATCAGTTTTAATTAATTGGAATGTTATATAAGGAGAAGTTGTGTTGGTTGATAATGAAGTCTTGAGAGTAACAGGATGAAAGTGCTTCATCACTTAATACATTCTGCATTTTATAGTTCCAGCTACTTCCTCTTACTTGCAAAGTGCACTTTGCATCTGGTCACCTTGCTATTTTATTGGTTGTGTGTTGGTGGTTTTGCTTCATTTTCAGTGAAGAATGAACATGGATAACACAGATGCATAGTTATGGTGAGTACATAACTTTTATATCTGATGTCATTTTCATTTGTTCCTCAATGAATGGGATGGAGTCTCCAGCTACAGTAACCTTAGGTGGCCCTCATGGAAGGATTTTCCAGAGAACCGCAGAACTGAATGCAGCGCTGTTTCTGGAGATGATGTCCAATTTGTAATGAGGAATAAAAGCATGAGGATTAGAGCAAGTGGCAGTCACACAAATCAGTGAAGGCTGTAGCCCAAAATGCAGCTGATTACTCCTCTTCGACATGACATTGTAATGATTGTATATGTACACCTTTGGAGCTTTTCTCCCCGGGCCTCCTCTGAAAATGGACATGTATCCAGTCAGACTATCATGGTCAACAAATGTAAAATAAATAAAAATAAAATAAATAAATGTGACTATTGACCTAGTTGAGTGTGCTTTATGCTGTCTTAGAAAGGTTCGGCCTCTGAAGGAATAAACATAGGCAATAGAATATGTTATCCATTTGGCTAGTGGAGTTTTGGAGACTGGTTTCCCATTCTTATTGCTAGAAAAGGAGACAGACAATTTATTTGTTTTCCTAAAATCCTTATTCCTATGAAGATTAAAGTGAAGTTGCATATGTACATCTAAGAGATGAAGGGTATATTTTCCTGTAATGTCAGATTTGGCAAAGAAACCTGGTAAACTGATCACTTGATTGATATTTGTTTCGGAAGAAATTTTTGGTAGAAAGGAAGGATTAGTCTGCAAAGAAACTCTATCTTTGTGAAAAAAATCAAATACGGTGGTTTCAATGAGAATGCCTGAAGTTCAAAAACTTATCTTGCTGCTGTTATGGTTACCAGAAAGACTGTTTTCCAAGACAGAAACTTAAGGTCTACTTTAGCTGATGATTCAAAAGTCTGTAATACCAAAGTCAAGTCCGAAGGTAGAGTGGGGTCCCTAATTAGAGGTGTAAGTAAGAAGGTACCTTTGAGAAAGCCCTTACATGACTTAGATGAAGCCAAAGGAGAAGCATTATCTGTGATATGGTAGTTGGAGATGGCTGCTAAGTGAATTTTGATGGTGGAGAAACTTGCCCCACTTTGAAAGATGGAGGCAAGTAAATCTAAAATGGCAGGGAGTGAAGCAGTGAAAGGATCCAACTCTCTCTGATGAGGCCAAAAACAAAACCTCTTCCATTTACTCTTATAAATCATCCTAGTTGAAGCTGTGTGAGATAAAAAAAAAACAAATTGACAAACTAAGGAGGAAAGCTTGCAACATCTAGCCATGCTTGGAATTGGAGAAGCCATGCAGTCATCTTGAGGCCTGCAATATCTGAATGAAACATCCCTGATCAGTGTGACAGTAGGTCAGGATTGGGGTCCAGTGTCCAAGGAGGACATACTAGGTGAGACCATAGAAAGGGAAACCACACCTGCTGAGGCCAGTAGGGGGGAATGAGGATTACTTTGCTCTTCAACCTGAGCAATTTCTGAAGAAATATAGGTATTAGAGGCAGGGGAGGGTAAGCATAAAGGAGATCAAAGGGCCTAACGTGGATTAGAGCATTTCTCAGTGAATGTCCCTGAGAAGGAATTAGGGCAAAGTACCTGCTGTATTTGTTGCTAAGGGAAGAGGCAAGTAGATCACAGCATGGTTGACCTCATTTGTGAATATCATATTTGCCACTAACTGATTGAGAGACCCCTCATGAGGCATCAGGATGGCCCTGCTGAGCTTGTCCGCCAAGATGTTGGATTTCCCCAGTATGTGCATCGCTACAAGAAAGCAGTTGGAAGAGATTGTCCACTGCCAAATACTTATTGTTTCTCAGTACAGGAGATAGGATCTGGTTCCCTCTTGTTTGTTGATGTACCAGACTACTGACATGTTGTCCGTTTCAATAGCAATAGCTCCTAGAGGAAGAGAGTTTTGAAGGGCCTGCAATGCTAGAAGCACTGCTCTCATCTCCAGGACATTTACATGCAAATTGGTCTCTTCAGGGGACCATGTGCCTTGAATAGTCTGTCCCAAGTAATGCC
This sequence comes from Protopterus annectens, assembly GCF_019279795.1. Classification (NCBI taxonomy): domain Eukaryota; kingdom Metazoa; phylum Chordata; order Ceratodontiformes; family Protopteridae; genus Protopterus; species Protopterus annectens. Next base: position 1,338,335,907 of record NC_056732.1, read on the forward strand.
CCCCCCCAACCCAGTTGGGAGCTGTCCATGCTCAACGTGGCATTTGGGAGAGGAAGAATAAATAGATGCCCTTGACCATTTTCTTCAAAGTGTATCCACCACAGCAGGGATTTTCTGCATTCCTGATTTAATTTTATCAGATGTCATAAGTGATGTCGATGAAAAGACCATTGCAGTGATAGAGCCCATTGAAGAATTCTTATATGAAGATGAGCAGTGGGTATTAAAATTATTGCAGCAGCCATTTACCATAGAGCTTTGAGTATCATTTTTTCTGGGGGAGAGGGGTGAGAAAGAATCTGTCTGACATGTGATTTCAAAGTAAGAACTCTGTTTTGAGGCAGAAGAGCTAGACAACTGAATGGATCTAGACTAGACCTTATAAACTCCAAGACTTGAAATGGCTGAAGTTGTGACTTGGCCAGATTGATCATAATTACCAGAGAATGTGCTAATTGGAGTAAGTAATCCCTGGCTCTTTCCAGAAGATGCCTGGTCAGTGCGATAAGGAGCCAGTCATCTAAGAAGGGAAACACTCTGAATCCAAGCAGTCTTATATGAGCTGATACCACTGCCATGCATTTGGTGAACACCCTGGGAGCTGTGGTAAGACCAATGGGTAGAGCACTGAACTGATAATGAGTGGCTCCCAAACAGAAGTGTAGGTATTTCGACAGTGCCTCTTCATTTTGATGTGACAATACACGTCTTGAAGATTGATAGAGCACATCCAGTCAACCTTCTGTACAAGAAACAGAATGGACTGGAACGTGACCATCCAGACTTTCGAATTCTTTACAAACTGGTTCAGATAACTGGAATACAAAACGGTTCTCAGGTCCCCTCGTTTCTTTGGGACTAAAAAGAACCTTGAGTAAATTCTGAATGCTCACCACAGAGGAGAAGAAGGTTTAGGTACTAAAAAATGTGGGAGTTGCGGTCAATGTCAATACATTTTAGAAAATGAGAGTATTATCTTGGGAAATGTAATTCAAAATAAAGTAGTTTTTAGGAGAGGAAATTGTGCCAGGAAAGGGATAATTTATTTAACAATTTGCAAAAAATGCACTTGTTTTTACATTTGAAAGACTGAAAGAACACTTCATATCAGATATATGAACACGTATAGTACTAAAAGTAAGAATATTAAATATACCCTTTATAAACATTCGTTACTCAAGGCCTCCCATGATGAGTTTTTATTTGGCATTTTAGAACAGGTGTAATTGGACCCTACAGGACTGGGAGAATATTTTGCAATACAAAGAGCTGCTATGGCAGTTTATATTAAATGCTTTTGCCTATCCTGGCTTAAATTATTATGTATTTATGAAACCTCTATTAAAGTGTAGGGCAGCTAAATTGCAGAAGATTTTATTTTTGACCTGGCAAGAATTCTCAGTTTAGTGCATATGTGTGTTTTAAGTTTTATAATTTTATGATGCATACTTACATGAATTATATAAATAGCACAAACTGCAATTTTTAATACGATGTTCCAACAAATTTACCAAACATTTTTGCAGAGATTGATTTTACTTTTAAGGTTGTTACTTATTATATTTAAGTTCCTTTTGTAAGCTTACTAATATTTAAAAGCTTCACTTGTAAGGTGAGAGTATATAGGTGTGCATAGAAACTTTTGACATCTATGCTTTGTCTGTGAAGTAACCAATCCAAATATAAAAATATTTTAATAATTTTTAATTAATTGGAATGTTATATAAGGATAAGTTTTTGGTGGTTGATTTTATTCTGTTGAAGTCCTGGGAGTAACAGGATGAAAGTGTTAATCACTTAATAAATTTTGGATTTCATCGTTCCGGCTCCTTCCTCTAACTTTCAAAGTGCACTTTGCATCTGGTCACCTTGTTATTTTATTGGTTGTGTGTTGGTGGCTTTGCTTCATTTTCACTGAAGAATGAAAATGGACAACACAGATGCATATTTATGGCCAGTACATAACTTTTATATCCGATGCTGTTATTTTCATTCATTCCTAAATGATTGGGATGGAGTCCACAGCTACAGTAACCTTAGGTAGCCGTCATGGAAGGATTTTCCAGAGAACCACAGAACTGAATGCAGCTCTATTTCTGGAGATGATGCCCAATTTGTAATGAGCAAAAAAAGCATAAGGATTAGAGCAAGTGGCAGCCACACAAATGTCATCAATGGAGGCTGTAGCCCAAAAGGCAGCTGATGTGACTATTGACCTAGTTGAGTGTGCTTTATGCTGTCTTGGCAAGGTTAGGCCTCTCAAGGAATAAACATAGGAAATAGAGTCTGTTATCCATTTGGCTAGTGTAATTTTGGAGACTGGTTTTCCAATCTTATTGCTAGAAAAGGAGACAAACAATTGATTGGTTTTCCTAAATTCCTTAGTCCTGTGAAGATAAAAGTGAAGTTCCCTGCATACATCTAAAAGTTGAAGAGTATATTTTCCTTTATTGTCCGATTTGGGAAAGAAACCTGGTAAACTGATCACTTGATTTATATTTGTTTCAGAGGAAATTTTTGGTAGAAAGGAAGGATTAGTGCATAAACTCTGTCTTTGTGAAAAATCAAATACGGTGCTTTCAAAGGGACTGCTTGGGTTCAAAAAACTCATCTTGCTGATGTTATGGCCACCAGAAAGACTCTTTCTAAGACAGAAACTTGAGGTCTACTTTAGCTGATGGTTCAAAAGTCTGTAATACCAAACTCAGGTCCCAAGGTGGAGTGGGGTCCCAAATTTGGAGGTATAAGTAAGAAGGTACCTTTGAGAATGGCCTTACATAACTTAGGCAAAGCCAAAGGAGAAGCATTATCTCCAATGTGGTAGTTGGAGATGGCTGCTAACTGAACTTTGATGGTGAAAAAACTTGCCCCGCTTTGAAAAATGGAGGTAAGCAAATCTAAAACATCAAGGTGTGGAGCAGTGAAAGGATCCAACTCTCTCTGATGAGGCCAAAAAGAAAACATCTTCCATTTACTCTTATAAATCCTCCTACTCAAAGGTTTGTGAGATGAAAAAGCAATCTGACAAACTAGACTGGAAAGCCTGAAATGTCTAGCCATCACTGAAATTGGAAAAAGCATGCAGTCAACTTGAGACTTGCAATATCTGGATGAAACATCTCTGATCAGTGTGATGGAAGGTCTGGACTGGGGTCCAGTGTCCAAGGAGGACATACTAGGTGAGACTATAGAAATGGAAACCACACCTGTGAAGGCCAGTAGGAGGCAATGAGGATTACTTTGTTCTTCAACTGGAGCACTTTCTGAAGAAACCTGGGTATTAGAGGCAGGGAAGGGTAAGCATAAAGGAGATTAAGGTGACTAAAGACATAGATGTTCCAGACCCAAAGGCTTCCAAGAATACAGGTTCCTCCTGGGAAGGGGTTTGGGAAGAACAACCACCTTTCTGGTAAAGGATCTCTAAGATGTCTCCAAACAAGACATCCTCAGGTGGAGATCTAGGGGACTCTTCCCCTTCATCAAAATTAGTGTCTTCTGTGAGGGATTCCTGCGGGGAAACCAAGTGACTCCTCTTGCATGACCTCTTCCAAGGAACCTCTTCAGTGGGGGTTCTGGAGAGGTGTTGCAAGAAGTGGGGGGGTTCCCTAGTGGGAACTGCTTGGAAGCTCATATGGGCTGGTTGTCCCTGAGGTGTAGAATGAGTAGACTCAGACAAAGGTATATGCTAAAGAATTAATTCCTGAAGAGAGAAGGACAAAGATAAAGGAAGAGAGATAGAGAGATCATCGAAAGCTTTTTTATTGGCTTTATGAAAATACCAAAATTAAGGTCCTGATGAGCCATCATTATCTTCATTCCCTGTGAACTCGTCAATGCCATCATCATCATCTTCCCTTCACTGTTATCAGTCAATATCTGGTGGAGGGACATACCAAAAACTTTATGTTCAAGCTGTTTGATAAAAAGACTATAGCAGAATTTGTCTTTAAAAACAACTCTGCAAACTATTTTAGATCAAAGTAAGAAGAAACTGTACTTTGCTGATCCCCAAATAATCAGGATTTAACAAGCTAAAATGACTGGCACCATTGTCATAAACCTTAAAGCATGCAGCCATTTCAGCATTCTGTGTAACTGTAAGGCTAGTAAAATAGTATATTATATTTGTGCATAGTATATTTCAAAAACTGTACAAGCTCAAACACAATATAAGCTGTTTTTCCTTAATTTTTACCATGACTGTTTTAGACTCTGAAAAAATTCCTGTCAGGTCGCACTTAACTTTAAAAGAGAAGTCCAGCAAATGATCTGCAGTGGCCTGTTAAAGTCTAAATCCCCCAAATGCAGTATAAAAGCAGAAAAAACAACTAAGCAAGTTAAAATACAAATATTCCACAAAAGCTGTCTGACAGAAACACATTCACTTATTTTATGTTCATTTAAAGTTTACACTATAGCCCACTTCAATAACACAAAAACAGACACAATAAGAGAATAAATGCTTTATAGTGTTGCTTTGTAGTTGTCTGCAATGCTACACTAAATCTGAAAAATGCTGCCAAACTTTACAATTTCTTTCTTTGTACTCTCAAAGATGCACTGGATCAGGCAGAGGCCACTTTAGGAATATGTCTAATATCCACAAAAATAATTAAAATTAAATTATTCTCACCCAACACATGAAAGTATTAAATAATTATCAGTTTTGTAATGCTGTGACTGCTTCCATTGTATGATTTAATTCCTTCCATCTCCTACTGTGTGATTTGGAGTAAGTCATTTAACCAGACGATGCTCTCAGGTCACCTCTGAAAAGGGAAATATATCCAATGGATTACCTATTTAACAAGTGTGGAAAATAAATAATATAAAATGTTTTATTCATTTTCCAAGGAGGAAACTAGCATGGAGACGTCAACCCCAAGGTTTGTTTAAAAATGTGGTTCGTTATACCTCCCCTCCCAGCCTAGATGGTAGCCACAACCCCTACAGGCCATTACTGGCACTTAGTACAGCTTATTGCAGGCTGATGGAGGAGGTTTAATTCACTGCTGTGAAAATTCTGAGTGTGGCTGGTGAATCTTTGGCTGGACTCATAGGCCATTTGGGAGTACTGCAGGGTTAGAGTCGAATATCATTTAGGTTCTGTCTGCATACTAGCCACTGGGATTCACACTCCAGTTCTGAAACTACAATAAGTGGAGTTTTCCCAATGCCCAGGCCAAATTACCCCCAGTCAGTATAAATGTTTCCAAATATCTCCAACGAAAATTACCAGTTGTCCACTGAGATCTACCTAATGAACAAAATGAATTCAATCAGTAAAACTTTTGATCCTCTGTAAACAATGCATGTAATCCACTTCTGAAAAAAACATAATTACACTTGGGTGCTGAGATGAGGTGTCAATCTGTATTGCTAGTAGTATGACTTTTAGCATGAGTCCGAGTCACCAGCTAGGATATATATAATGAGTTTCTGCAGGACAAACTTTTATAATAGGTAGCATTATTAAACGTTGTTCTCAGCCAAGCTGTTTCTTCTGTCTGCACCTTCCATGGATCCTTCTACTGCAGTGTGTACACATACACACACACACACACACACACACACACACACACATATATATATATATATATATATATATTTATTTATTTACATTTGTTAACCGGGATAGTCCGACTGGATATATGTCCATTTTCAGCGGAGGCCCGGGGAGAAAAGCTCCCAACAGTAAAAAAAACATCATTACATAACTCAAAACATCATTACATATCACTTATCTCAAACAGCCTAATAGAATATTTGGTGAAGAACATTTAGACATTGATAGTATATTTACAGAATCACGTCAAGACAATCCATACACATTGCATCTATACATAAATCTGGAGAAGGGATTAACCAGGCTTGATACAGTAGCAAGTCCATTTTGACCCCAGATGTAGTTTGAGTTTAGCTTTGAACTGACCTAGAGAAGAGAGTGAAGTGATCTCAGGAGGTAGTAGGTTCCATTTTCTACCTACAGAGTTAGTAAAGAGAGAGTCACCGGCTAAGTTATTAGTTTTACATGTCTGGATAAGGAGTCTGCTGGAAGAACGCAGTGGTCTAGGGTTGTTATACAGGGTGACCAGATTTTTGAGTGCAGGGGTGTTTTCAGGGTTGTATAAAATTTTGTGAGTAATAACTAGTTGGTTATATAGTATTAGACTAGGTAGTTGGAGCCATCCAAGCTGAATTAGGTTGATGCAATGATGTGTCCTAAAAGGCAATCCAGTAGCAAACCTGGTGATGTGATTATAACAGATAGTGATTTTGTTCAGGATAGTCTTACTAGTATTATGGAGGAGAGGGGAGGCGTACAGGAGAGTAGAGAGAAGATAAGATTGGGCAATGGCAACTTTGGCTGGGGGAGTCAGAAAGCTTTTTATTCTATACAATGAACCTAATTTTTTATTGATGGTTTTGATCAATTGATTGACATGTAGGTCAAATTTTAAGTTACTGTCGATAGTGACACCTAGTAGTTTTGTAGAATGGTCTGGTGAGATTATTGTGCCATCCATTGCTTTGATTGTAAAGTTAATGGCGCTAGACCCTTGTGTTGGAAGGAATAACAGCATTTTAGTCTTTTTGGGATTCAGTATAAGGCGGCGATTTGAAAGCCAGTTTTCTATTGTGTTAAAGGTAGACTTGGGTAGTTAACTGTAACTCTGTAGGGGATGTTCCTGAGCAAATCAGTGTAGAGTCATCTGCATATTGGATACAGCTGACATTAGGTATGACAGTGTTCAAATCATTGATGAAGATGGAGAATAACAGTGGGCCTAATATAGATCCTTGTGGTACTCCCAGGGTGTTAGGTAACAGGGTAGAGAGTTTGGACTGCCATAGTACAGCCTGTTTTCTACCACTTAGGTATGAATTAAACCATTGTAGGGCTTTGGGATCTAGACAAAGTGATTGCAGGTTATTGATTAATAGTTGGTGATCCACCATATCGAAAGCTTTGGACAGATCCAAAAATAGAGCTGAGGAAATAAGGTTATTGTTGCGATGGAAATTTATGGTATTGGAGAAGACTAGTAAGCTGAGGTAGTGCTATGGTGAGGTCTGAAGCCATGCTGGGTATCTGCCATTAGGTGGTTATTAATTAGGTGTTGCATGAACTGTTTTTGAATACATTTTTCCATTATCTTTGCTAGAGGAGAGAGTATAGCTATAGGCCAATAATTGGAGAGCTCAGTAGAACTACCTCCTTTATGAAGAGGGATTACATAGGATATCTTCCAGATATCAGGGATATTTGCTTCTGTTAGAGTGCGATTGATAAGTAATGACACCGGGTAGGCAATGGTGTCAGCTGATATTTGCAGGTATTCAGCTGGAATTTGGTCAGCTGAGAGTGTGGTGGGTTTTAGTTTTCTGACTAAGGTGCGGATAAGTGATGTAGCAACAGGTTGGAAGTTAAATGAGGGTTGATTTATAAGGGCAGAGCTATCTAGGCTATGGGAACTAAGAGGCAGTTGGTTGGCTAGGGCTTGGATTGTCTCAGTGAAAAATCGGTTAAAACTGTCAGAGACTGCTTCTGATGGTTGATCGGTAAGGGCATCTGGAACAGGGGTAGTAGAATGACCAGGGTGTCGAAGATTATTTAACCCTGCTCAAAACTTTTGAGGGTGATTTTGATTTTCTGTTTGTAGTTTGTGATAATATTGTTTTTTGTCAAGTAGTATGTGTTTTTTAGTTTCATTCCTAAGTTGTCTGTATTTAATTTGATCATGTGTAAGTTTAGTAGTTCGCCATAAAGCCCATGCTTTATTTCTGAGATTAATTTTAAGCCTAGTCTCTTTTGAAAGCCAAGGTGCAGCTACTGCCTTAGTTTTCTTTGAGCGAGTAGGGGCATGAAAGTTAAGAATCTCAAGGAATTTATTGTTAAAATATAATACTGCTTCTTCTAAGGGAAGATGTTTTAGTACAGACCAATTGCAAGAATTTAATTCTAGTTGGAATTTGGTTGAGTCAAATTTTTTTTTATTTCTGACAGTTCTTAGTAAGGGTTGTTTGGGAATGGATACTTTGTGCTTAATTATATATGTGAGATGGTGATCACTTAGACTATCAGGGAGGGTTCCAAATGTATACAGGTTAGGGTGACTATTAATAAGTACCCAATCAAGTATACTGTCTTTCTGGTTGGGTTTGCCTGTCCTTGTTGGGGTGTTAATAACTTGCGTGAATGAGTGCAGGTTAATATGGGTGGTAGGGATTCTAAAGAACAGGTGGTCCAATCTGTGTTAAAGTCTCCGAGAAGTAAGGTTTCTTGAGGGTAGTGGCTAGATATCCAGTGTAGGGTGTCTTCAAGTGTAGCTATATTATTACCTGGGGGAATGTACATACAAATTATATAAATGCATTTACTATTGTTAAGTTGCAGTTTGGTGGTTAGAATTTCTAAGTTATTAATCTGAGGTGGTTGTAAGACATCTGTAGATACAATCAACTCAGATTTGTAAAGTATGGCTACCCCACCCCCTTTTCTGGAAGTACGGTCCAACCTGTGTATATTATACCCAAGGAGTAGTATTTCATTGTCAGTAGTGGTAGGTTTTAACCATGTCTCAGATAGGCACAGAATCTCAGGGGATAGATCAGCAATGAGTGCATGAAGTTCATGCACCTTGTTATTGATGCTTCTGATGTTGAGATGACAGGTTAGGAGAGAATTGGGTGGCCGGGAGATTATATGGTTGAGGCTCAGGTTTGTGGTAGAGGGAGAGTACATGCCTGAGTTGGTAGGGCCAGGATTGGGGTGTATATCCCCATCAAGTAATAGACTAAGTCTAAGCTTGGAGGCAAGTTTCAGGAATTTCTCTACAATTTTATAGTAATATTTGAGTTTTGGACTAATTTTCCTGGTGTATGTGTATGGGGATTGAGAGCATGATGTTAGATGTACCTAATTACTATGGAAGTGATAAAAGTTAGGATGTTTGGCTTCTGGAGTATTTGTGTGGGCCTTTGAGGCTGGGAATCCTAATAGAGGTTGGGTTTCATATAATGTTAGGAGGTATGGGACAAATAGGATAGGTAGTAGAATGGAGTACCACATACCTAAAGAGATGATGAACTAAGTACCTAGAAGTGAACTATCAGATAATGGTGTGAAGGGAACTATAATTAAAAAGAGAGGGAAACAGCTGGGAATAATTAAATTAGCAGAAGGTGATAGGAGCTAGTACATGTGGGTGTGGCTTAATGGCAATAAATTTAGAGGTAGTAGGGGCGGGTGGTATTTGGGGGCAGGGAGGGGAGCGAAGAGAGCCCGAGCGTAGCGAGGGCGAACGGAGCGGGGCTATAGCAATCCTCAGATAATACCAAATCAGCTTTAGCTCAGCTAGGCAGTAGCTTAGCTAGGTAAGTAAATTAACTTATATACCAGGATTTTACATAAACTATTTTGGGACCTTAGACCCTAGACAGCAGCTTCCATAAGTTAATATACAATATTGTGTGACCACCTTAGCTCTTCGGTGAAAGCTGCTTGCTTTACTATATTTTCTGCAGGGTGTAGTAATTCTTTCCTTGGTCTGGGAGCTTAGAGGGACTAAGTCTCGAGGGAACTACCTAGGAAAAGTAGAAATAAGACCAGGTAGAGGTTAGGGAAAGAGGCACAATTAAAGGTCAGTAGCTATATTAATACCATCACAGATTAGGAAAGTCCTTGTATTACCCATACAAACCAACCGACAAGAGAGCAGTGCAATTGAATTAAAGATACACACTTTACACAGGTAGTTACGGTCCCCTAGAGGTTCCGTAATCTATGAACAGCAATGAAATGTACTGCTTTTGGTTGCTGGAGACTTACAATAGTTGGTTCAATTAGCTAACTACATAGGTCCAGCAATTATACTAACAGCAGGAGAGTAACCAAACAAACATGCACTTTCCCTGATTTACAAACGGCTAGTTTGACCGTAAAACAGATCATAGGCAGACAGGAGCATTCAGCAACTAGCTCTTCCAACAGTCGCTTAGCATTTAAAACAGCACTTTAGTAAAACAGATCATAGGCAGACAAAAGCGATCAACATCTAGCTCTTCCAACAGTCGCTAGCATTTAAAACAGCACTTTAGTTGTTTTAGAGCACTATGAGCACACAATGACCAAATAAACAGAAAGATTGTAACCAACTATTGTTACAGGACAATGCTGCTAGCGTTTTAGGATATGGTTAAGTACAGATATCTGTTTTCATACAAGCAGTTTAGAAACGTAAAGAATAGGCAAATACAGCAGAATTCAACATACCAGCTAGATAAGGACGCTGCCGACAGGGTCTAGGTTCTCCTGATATTTGAAAATGGAGGGTTACAGTAGGTGTATTTGAAACCTCGCTTGCATGGTTGGGGGTGGAGTTATAAGATATTTCAGACCTTCGCGATAGCAATCCTCAGATAATACCAAATCAGCTTTAGCTCAGCTAGGCAGTAGCTTAGCTAGGTAAGTAAATTAACTTATATACCAGGATTTTACATAAACTATTTTGGGACCTTAGACCCTAGACAGCAGCTTCCATAAGTTAATATACAATATTGTGTGACCACCTTAGCTCTTCGGTGAAAGCTGCTTGCTTTACTATATTTTCTGCAGGGTGTAGTAATTCTTTCCTTGGTCTGGGAGCTTAGAGGGACTAAGTCTCAAGGGAACTACATTTCAGTCTTCCACTGGTTAGGCTGATTGTCTCCAACTCCTTGTTACTCTGTACCTTGTAACGAAGATATGTGAGAAACCTTGAGGCCCTACATGTTCCATTGTGACACTTCTAAATATCTAAGGTAATGGGAACTGTAGCATCATTCAATGAGCTTGTAAGCATATACCACAATGTCTTTCTGGAGCCATGTTTTTGAGTGAAGTGGTCCACTGTTTCAACTGAGCCAGCAGGAAAACCTACCTAGCAGCTCACATCCAACCTTCCGTCGTGACTGTAAGTTCCAAACCATATAGAGAGAGAGAGAGAGAGAGAGTGGGGGGAGAGAGTCATATGTATACACACTTTGTTAACATTAGTCCGTCTTATTTATTTCAGACATTACTATTAGCAACAAGAGTGGAATGGTGTATCTGGTTTGGTTAGATATGAATGGTGGACACTGACACATATGGATTAGATAGTTGGCAATACTAAACAAATTGACAGAGATATGTATTCTCTTCCCAAACCATGACCAAGGTTCTTTGTCAGATGAAAATATATTAATATTTGCTTTCTTCCAGAACTGTTTTGGTTTTATATGATAGAGTGACCTGCTTTTATGTTATGGCATGGATGAGGTATTTGCAACCAGTAGGGGCATAGACTAGTGTTAATCCTTTCTTAAAAGACATCAGGCTCTCACAAGATGGCTGCACAGTAACCAACAGCTTAATTTCAGCTCTCCGAATGTGTAAAAAGAAACTGAGAGATAGCAGTCAGTAACTCTGCCAGATTTAGAAAATTCAGTTTCTGCCTAGTAAGTACATTTCCTGGATGCCAGCAAAGAAGAAACTTAGAGAGACTGAAAGAAAATAATCTAGGAAAGGTGACGAGAAAACACTGACTGGGAAGAATCCTGCATCTGTTCAGCAAAAAGCAGTTAAAGTTCCAGCTTTGGTGCAAGACAAGACTTCCAATAAGCTAAAGGAAAAAATAAATTAAATGTGTTCTGAGCTGATTAAAATAAATGAAACACTGAAGGAGTATATCAACAAAATAAGAAAGTGTAGAAAAATGGAAGACACTTTAAAAAGCTATTCAGATGAGGTGATAAAACTGCAAAAAAAAAAAAAAAAGAAAGAAATTAGAGGTCAAATTGAAGAAAAGGCTTGCTGAGTGTAAGTCTGCTCAGGAAGAGCTGTTTCAAAAAATGATTGAGTTAATGGACAGAGCATGCAGGGAAAACCTGATATTTTCTGCTGCACCAGAGAAACTAGAAGGAACGGACTGTATTCATTTTATGAAAGCACAAATGAGCAACTGGATTGGTTTTCCACAGCATGATCTGTTAACTGGAAGGGCTCATTGTGTGTATGCTCCAAACCTGGCCATGAGAAAGCAGCCAAGACCTATATTAGAAAAAGTGCAATCATACCAGAACAAAAAGTTGATCCTGACAAAATTATGGCAGAATGGCAAAGTATAAAAAATTGGAAACAGTAGAGTGTTTGCGGAAAATGATTCAAATTCATAGGTTAATAGATGTGTACTAGGCTAATGGCCCTGGAGCCTTTAGAAACTTAACCCAAAAAAAAAAATTGCCCAAGCACCATGCCACCCATTGTTAGTTCACTGTGCCGCTATCCAGTAGGGCAACTGGAATGATCCCTGGAGTGAACTTTCTGAATGGAGAAAGGAAATTTTGCCAGTAGGGGTGACTGCAATTAGGGGTACAGAGAACAGGCAAGAGGGGACTGAAATTTGCAGGAGAGAACTAGCAAAGGAACCAAGGTATTAGGAACAAATATCTAGAAAGACAAAGGGAAAGGTAATAGAATGGGAAGAAGACATTTGGACTGCAGGCTGCCTTCCCTATCAGGGATTGATATCTAGAAAGACAAAGGGAAAGGTAATAGAATGGGAAGAAGACATTTGGACTGCAGGCTGCCTTCCCTATCAGGGATTGATATCTGAGTATATACAAAGAGAAAGGGACTGGCTATCCTAAGTGAAAGACTTGAGCTGGTAGAGTTTTTAATTGAATCTAGAATTGAAGCTGCTGTAAAAAAGGAATAATTAGTATGGCATATAAAATATTGCACAATAACTATATCTGTCAGAGGAGGTTAGAAAAGATTGGGAAGAGAGATTAGATGAGCAATTCACAAGGAAACAATGAGGGACATATGTATGGCTCCAAAATATGCAAAAAAAGTCTGGAATATTTAGGATTTTAGTTGGAAGTGTTTGAATAGGTATTCTTACATCCCGAGCAGACTCTAAATAATTTTTCCTCAGGTAGAGGGTAAATGTTGGAGGTGTAATGGGGAAGAAAGAGGTAACTGGGAAGATATGTTTTGGGAGTGTGATGAGTTGGCAGACTTTAAAAATTCTCTGCAAAGTACTTTGTCAGAAATATTGAGTGAGCAAATAGGTGTAACTATTGAAATTATTATTTTTTGAGCTGGAATGCAGACTCTGAATTGCGTAGACATGGTAAGGCCCTGTTAAGTTTTATTCTGCTGACTGCCAAAAAAAAGCAGTTACTAGAAAATGGAAATCAGAGTTTAAACCAACTGCATTTGAATCACTGAATATTTTAACAGAGATAAAGGAATTGGAAGTGGGATCTTAAGAAATGGGTACTAACAAATTACATAATATAAAATGGAAACTGTAGGAGCAATACATGCATGCATAATGTTTTGGAGGAAGAGTAAGGTTTAAGGGAGGCAGGAATTGAATAATCTATGTACTGTTGAATTAATGATAAGCAAAAGAATATATGTGATGTATAATGTTTACAATTGGGAATATGTGTTAATATATTTTTATGTAAATGCATGTTTGCCTATGTCTTAAGTGATATTTCAATTAAATGTGTTTAAACATTAAAAAAACTATTGCAGGCTGTCTCTGCTACATAAGAGTAATCTCCAGATCTCCTACTCATAGTTTTCAGGCATCAAATGTAAATCCTTCCAAAGGACATGATATTTTGAGGGTTTCTCAAGATTTGAGATCTGCACTTCTCTTTTTTTTCAGACACCCTTATTGAATTATCACTTGCGACATAGGCAAATTTACATTCATATAAAAGTACTCAAAGTACAAAATAAGCTTCTAGTTTCCACTGTTAAATCAAATAACAAAGCTGGGGACTCACTTTTCACCAACTCAGTAGGTAAAATCTGGAACCAGCTTCCTACTGAACTTTCCTCCCTTGCTTCCACTATTCTTTTTAAAAAAACATCTTAAAGAATATCTTACAACTCACTGGCTTTGTCCCTCCTCTAACCTTGACTGATATCTCTTTCACCTTCCTGCTCTCTCTATACTTCTCTACTCTACTGCTTTATGTCACCTATCTGTAATTAATAATTTCCTTCATAGTACTGGAGGAAAAAAAAAAAATTTTCATGTTTTTGCTCTTTGTATTTGATCTTAGCTTAAACCTATTAAATTACTCTGTAAAACTTTTGTTCTGACCAATATAGCCAATATACTGTAATTCACTTGACTATTACTATATATTGTACTCTTTGTCACTGCTGATGCTTGGAGCTTTTCTCCCCGGGCCTCTACTGAAAATGGACATATATCCAGTTAGACTAGCCCGGTCAACAAATGTAAAATAAATAAATAAAGTATTTTACAATAACAAACATTATACTTCACATATATCGCTATATATCATATAACATAAGCAATATCGCATAAACTATTAATTCCTGCCCTTTTTTAAAACAAGAAACATTTTTATTAAACCATCACTTATTACACAGGCAATCATACATTTATATAAATGAAAACAAACCACACCGACACAATCCTAGTTGCAAGCAGTTAACATTACAAACCATGCTGACACACTCCCAGTTGCAAACATTATACATTACCTCTAATCTACCCAATTTTTCTCACTCACACATTACATAACTCATGTAGGTCCTGCTGCCTTTTAAACCTCTTCCCTCCCTTGTAAGTATTGTTCCCACAATTCCCATTTGAGATCTGCACTTCTCTTTATCTAAGTCACATATTATTAGATATTTAGTTTGATTCATATAAACATTCTTTTCTTCAGAAAAAAACATGAACAAAGTTGATATTTTCCTTGTTCTCCTTTTTTGTAGGACAATAACTGGGAGAATATTTTGGTTAAGACTGACACAAGCTAAGTTTCTAGGCTGACAAACCTTAACACTACTAAGAGCTATCTAACTTCTGTGTCTGAAACATAGTATTAGCCTGTGTTTGCTGAACCATCACAAATTTTCCTAAAAGAAGACATTATAGACTATTTTATGAATAATGAACATTAATTGCCACATTAGGCAAGAGACAAACTATGAAGTTTCTAGAACAACAGAGTGCTAAATAATGCTGATATCTCCATCAGTAGCCAGAATAGTTCTTTTAATATGGAATGAACAAACAAAGGAAGGATTGTTCCTACATCAGCATGTGCTGATCTAGAAACTCCAGTGATGAATCCTGCATCAGAAAAGGCTCATCTGCCCCTGGGATTAGTTCCTCATCAGGAGCTGCTGAGCTAGTCTTACCTGCTTTTGTAAGGACTTTATTAATGTATGTGTATGCACACTTCTGCTATTTTTAGTGGAACTAATATATGTGATTTATTTTCAGCTGGTTTGAGAAGCTGTTCAGCCCTGTAATTGAAAACTTTAGTCGACTCATTATTGGCCAGGGAGGGCAATTCTGTCTTTTACATTTTGCCTGCATCTACTTTTTTTCTTTTTTGAGTGCTTGTGTCATTGACTATGTTATAGTATAATCTCCTGATGAATTCTAGGTGGTCTTTATTTTATCCCAGTTGTCTAAATTGGAAGTTTTCTTCTACAAAAATGGTTGTGATGCTTTAAGCTTCTAACACTCATACTTTTTATCAAATGTTTTATGGTGTGCACATGTATTTACTCTACATGAAGAATCTAAGCAAAATAAGCAATTTTTATGAAAATTTTCAGGTGCAATTTGTCATCTATTACTGTATCTTTTGCATACTTATTGACTGAAGAACTGAAGGGTAGGATCAAATTGTGAAATATTTGAGAAGGGAAATGCAGTCCAGACTCTAACAGCTTCAAGCAGCCACAAGAACAGGGCTGAGTATTAATTTTGAAATTCCAAGAACTGTAATTGCAATAATTGAAACAGCCAAGCCAAAGGTATGCAATAAGGCACAAGGGAGCATTTGTGGTACAGATAATTCTCACATGCACATGGTTGTTATGAGGCACAAGGCTGAAGGGTGAGTACTTTGCAATACCTGGGTGTGCAGTAAGATCTGTACCATGTACACTCCTATGTGCTTTATTGCATTTATCAAACTGACATCTGTATTTTTTTTGCAGTTTAAATATTTTATGTAATAGTTTCTTTATAATTATATGTTTTAAAGTATATAGTACAAAACAATTCCTCTGTCAATTTTATCTTATTGATTGCTATGTATGGTTATAATTTTTAACTGTACCAAATGATGAGATAAAGTTTTACAGGGTAATGCTCCACCCTATCATTTTTAAGTTGAATTACCTGATAATATGCTTGTTGCACCATAAAAATATTCATAAGGGTAATCATTTTGGTGACAACTCCAGAGAACTTAAAAAAAACACGTAAGTAGTAATGCACCCCCACTTCAATAATTTTTCTTAAGCTAGTTTACCTGATAGTATTCTTGTTACTTTTATTTGATTGGATTTCTATGGTGATGTGTGTGTCTTTTATTTCTGTTTTAACATGCTTATTTTGTATTCATGCAGTGTTTTACTTTTGTGTATTTTAGATTTACCTCTTAGATCACTGTCAAACAATCCCTATCAGATTATTTGCACTGATGTGTATGTATGTATGTAATTTGAAAAACCAACCCATTATTTAATCAATATATAAATAAATAAACAAATAAATAAAAACAGAAAAAAAACTAGTAGTCTTAAAATGTTGTTGATGAGCTCAGTCACAATAATTTCCAAAAATCATGAAAGCCAAGTAGTGTTCCAAAGCAACAAGCCTTTATTTGTCACAGACAAGCGATCCTCAGTAACAAAAAAAATCAGAAATGCTTTACAATGTTAAAAATATCAGCTTTTATACACTTAGAAGTAGATGTAGAAAATATATGTTTAATTTTAAACCAGCCTATTCCAGGCAAACAATATAAACAGGGGCTTAAAAGTGCACTTAAGAACAAGTACTCACACACTACTACTGATTAGATCAAACTAAATCCTAGTTAAGGAAAACACTACCTATCTATCTGCAACACACACCCCAAAATCAGGTATTAACAAAAGGATAACATACATATAAAAAGACTGACTTTTAACTAAAATCACTTTCGGCTAACTAATGCAATAAAGTCTTCATCAGGTCTGTGACAAGATCTAGAATCATATACACAGGTAGATAAGTAAAAAGAGCTAACTAGATAAATACAAGAAAAAACTCACATACCTATCTAACCATAAACATTCTCCTGGATTCACGAAGCTCCATGCAAGGAGTAGTTTGTGTCCGTTTAGGATAGCAGCGCCCTTTGCACATGCATGAAGGCATGCTGCTATCTAAACTAAATGGACACGAACCAGGAACGAGCGCAGGGGGGGGGTGTGTCAGCAGTCCCAGCACATGAAACACGCCCCTTCAGTCTGAAAGTGCCGTATGGCACTCTCTGACATGGATGAGTGTCAAACTATATACTATTAGAGCCTGGATCTAATATTACATAGTAAATGAGTGTCTGCAGACACCAAAATGTAAATAGCTAATATTTCAATCTCCACGGACATTGAAAATAAAAAAAAAAAACACCTATAGAAGGCAGCAGCCTTCAAGTGACACCCCCAAATGTATGCACTCTTGCCCTACATGCACGGAAGCAGTAGGGCAAGAGGAAAGGAGTAAAAAATAAAAAAAATGGAATAATATTTTTTCATGAAGTAAATCTGAAGTATAAGCGCCACCCAGCTTGTTTGCACAGTGCACCGCTATGCTTAGCTTGGCTGAAATCCTGAAAATGATAGACAAGTGCTACTGTGATAGAAAACGTCATCAAGCTGCTGTAGCATAGTGGTACTCCCATGGTATAGCATGTAGAACATGCTCGGTTGACATCCCCCTCTGCCAAAATTTTAATAAACTTTTAAGGAATTTGAATGATAGATGTCAACCATATGTCTCATGTATAGCACAGTAGGGGTGGGAATATGTAAAATATAAATGTAAAAAACTATTTATAATTTTAATGAAAAAATAGATTTAAGCAATGCTTTGCTAGTATAAGCATTGCTTACCTGCATTCATCTCTGCTTAGCTGGTGTAAGCATTGCTATGTGGATTTGCATGGAGCTAAACATAGTGCAGCATATTAAAACTGGCCACTCACAAAAAAGTGCAGGAAAACAGCCCTATTTAAACCACACAGGCAGAAATATAGCCATAACCATTTGGGATTGCACACACCAGGACCAAAATGGCTGGTGTCAGAGAAGGTATAGGCTTTCGAGCGCAATGTTGGGGCATCCAGGAGTTCAGGGTCATGGTTGGGCTCCTAGTTAAAAACCATTATGGCAGGCTGCTGCAGGGCCAGTACCAGGGCTCACAGTACAGTACAAAGCAGAGGCCTGGGGCCAGCTTGTACGTGATCTCACCAGTGCCACTGGCATACCCCGGACTGGTGAGCAGGTACATCATCGACATAATGACCTGAAGTGGAGGAGAGGTGAACTCTTGGATCAGTGGATCCAAGAAGCCTGAGCACAGGATGTCCCACCTGTCTGTAAGTATGCAGTCTTATGTATCTCTAAGTATGGAAAAAGTTCAACTTGTCACTGTGCAGGTGTGATTAATGTGTGTTGTCTCCTCATACAGCTGCTGCGGAGAGGTCCCAGAATGTGCAGGCTCATGCACAGCGACTGGCCCAGCTGCATCGGCAGTATGGTGAGTACAGAATACCCCCTACTATTAGCAGTAAGAAATCAAAATTATAGTAATGGTAGTACTGCTTGTATATATAATTGTGCTGTAAAAGTCAGGAATAAATGCCTGTGTCAGCCTGCCAGTGTTACAATGGAGTATTCCCAGCTGCTGTGTAAGACAGATATCAGTATTAAACAAGGTACAATATGCAGGAGGGAATATTAGAATATGTATGAGTCTGAGTGAACCTGCCAAGAAAGTGCCATGTCAGGGCTACTGTAACAGTTAAAAATGAAAAGCATTCCCCTGTGCAGATCATGCAGGAATAGTAATTGTGGAGTTCTGAGTCGTACACAGATATGTATGTCAAAACTAATAAATGTGATCCCAAACACTGGTGTGTGTCATCTCATTTGTACCTGATAAATAGAAATGTGTATGTCCTTAAGAATGCATTAACTGAGGTAAACTGATTTAGCACTGCTTGTCTGCATACTTTAGAATGGGCATGTCAAATAACTGGAAAAAAGCAACAGTACATATTCCCATCAGAATGTGTTTTACTTGTTTGTCTGTGTTAACCTTTCCATTTCAGCCATATGCAGCTGTGAATGTACTGAGAAATGTATAAGGCTAACAGGTGCAGACCTAAAACCTACACTGTGTACTTAGGAATCTAAATTACAGTATGTAGTTGTAAAACAGTCAAATGTGCAATCCAGCTAATGTGTACATGTTTCACAAACAGTGACACCAGTATCTGTTGTATATGCATAAAATGTATTGAAAATGGGAAACAACTAATGCAACATGTGATAATAAAAGTACTGTGCACAAAAATATGTACTAGATAGAAAAGTCACAAGCAAAACACAACACTTCCCCAGTAGCTTAGTCTGATAAGGACTAGGCCTGTAGTTCAATTTTGCACACACAGCATGGTTCGAATCCAGGGACCGGCCACTAACATCTCACTCTGGTTCTACAGTTTAAACTGCAATCTGAATAGAAAAGATAATGTACTGCAACACATGCATTTTCCATGCAGGGCACACAGGTAAAGCAATCTGAATAGAAATACTAGTATGATGTGTATAACTATGAAAGGTGCACAATTGCTGTGTTGACCAGCCCCCGTCTTACAAATAGATGCAAGCTAGACATCCACACTCTGCAGTCTGGCCCAGACAAGCCCCTCAAGTGTCACGCTGTCATGGACAGTTTTCCCAACTGACAAGAAACCTGCACACAGAGAATGTCACAGTAGATGTATGTGAAAGATACAACACACACTCCAAGGCCTGCAACTAATATGTT
This sequence comes from Protopterus annectens, assembly GCF_019279795.1. NCBI lineage: Eukaryota > Metazoa > Chordata > Ceratodontiformes > Protopteridae > Protopterus > Protopterus annectens. Next base: position 1,338,355,838 of record NC_056732.1, read on the forward strand.
AAACTGAAATATGTGTAGAAACAGCAATGTAATGTGCACACAGTTCATCTGGACAGGCCCACAGGTAAATCAGCATAGAAACAGGTCTGATGTGTATAACTAAAATAAGGGTACAATTGCTATGTTGCTATCTACAGCTGTTGGTGTGCTGTAGCAGCCCCATGGCCCAGGTAGAGTGTAAGTGTGGTCAGAAAGTAGAGTAGTCAATAGTAGTGTACTGACAACTATACTTGATAGCAGTTCTCTTCCCCCACCACTCAAGTGATCCAACCATCACACTGAAACCAACCTGGGTATGTTTCTAAACAAACCTCTACTGTTGGGACCATTATTCCATTTGGTTTATCATTGTTTAAACTGTGTGCATACTAATATCCCCTGTTGAATAATCATCTTATTCCCTACCTGACATACCACTAACTGGCATGCTGTTGCAACCCTGAATGCCATTCCATATATGCATGGGTTCTGTTGGCTATGGCACTTTTATAATTGCACTGTTTTGAGTTAAAGGGAATATCCATGCATGCTATTTTGACTAATGTTGTAATGTGTTGTGCATGACTAACCAACATTCATTGTTAATTTTAACACCATAGCACATATGGGAAGGCATATCCCAGTGGATCTGCATCTCCCACCACACGCGGCCGAGGCACCGGGTCCCAGCACGTTTGGGACCCAACCCAAACCTCCCTCATTTGCTGGTCCTGCACCACCCTTGGGTGGAACTGCTGCAGGGGATGGGGCTCGTCCCCCCTGCAAGTAGACATGGTGAGGACATCACCCAAGACGAGGTCTGTGGCATGGTGCGCAGTGTCCTCCAGATGGAGCTGGATGACCACCTGTGCCAGGTGGAGGGCAGGCTGTCACAGCTAGAGGGACAGGTGGTCCCTCCAGCTCAGCCCCCAGCACAGCCACCTTCAGGGCTGTGAAGGAGTAGTGGTGACTGCCATCGGGTAGGGACATGAGTGCCACTACTTCCATCTTGGGAGCTCATGAGCCTCAGAATCCCAAC